>NW_017693334.1:0-4765 GCF_001879085.1 Nicotiana attenuata | reverse complement strand
TAGCAGGAGCGGACTACGTGAACACCCATAGACCGGGATACTGTACGTTTTATGAATATCCCTTTTTGATCGGCTACGGCCTCCCCATTTTTCCATTGGCGGAGGAACTTTGCCGTTACTACAACATGTGTCCCGCCTAGCTCACTCCGTATACCCTAAAGGTATGTAGGGTAATGTCTACATACGCGGAGCTGATCGGGCTAGAGGTCTCCGTCCACCACCTATTGCAGCTATTCAGTGCCAGCTATCTGAGGGGCACCATGCTGCATCTAAAGAATCGTGGCTCGAAGGGGTTGGTTGTGCAAACCGACGATCGGGCTAACCGGGGCTATTGGCGTAGATACTTCTTTATCAAGACGGAGCACCTGGTGTCTAACCCCGTCGGATTCCCAGAGAGGTGGAATTCGAGACGTAAGTATTATTATCCGTCGAGTCGTTTATCGTACGTGACTTTAGCGGTTTCGATTATACCATCCTTATGATTTTTCTGTTGTTTTGCAGCTATAGCTCACGTCCCCTGGTTCATAACCGGTATTAAGTAGTGGGTGTCTAGTTTGCTGCCTCTCGCGGAAGAGACCCGTACGTGGGCTGAATTCATTGAACGTTATGTTCCCGCGAGCCCTTTAGGTATTTCTTCGACTTTAATTAGTCGCTTTCACAAACTTCGTCGGCTAAATCACTTTTATTGCCAGGTCGAAGTGCTCCTAAGAGGAGGGCGACGGCATCCGCCTCCTCCCGATCAGATGTTGGTCAGACTACGCAGGAAATACTTTGTGCTTCTGTCAGGGAAGGGGTGACCGTAGCCTCTTTACAAGAGGCTGATCCTGCGGAGGTGGCTATAAATGAGGCAGGGCCGTCGACATTGTCTCCGCAACCTACGGACGAGCCGTCCGAGGGAGAGGAGCCTGAGGAGAGAAAAATGAGGAGGCTCGTGATAGGTAAGGCGGTGGCGACTGGAGATGAAGAGGGTGACGCGCCTCGCCAAACAACTAGGCCCGTCTTTATGGCCGACGCCATCCGTTCGGGGAGGCCGGCCAACCAGATAAGTGCTAATGTTGGTACCAGCTCGGCTCGTGTTGCCGAGGGTAGCTCATCGCCCCTTGTTGGTGGCGACGCTGGGGGACCAACTGCTGAGGCCGCCCACGGGAATGTGGAAGAGGTGGTGGAAAACTCTGCACGCGTGGAGATGACAACAGACGGATCCGGCCGCCGCATCATGATTCCAGGGGCTTACAACTTGTTACAGCACAGCGAGCGGGCTGCACTGGAGATGGCCCTACTGTGTGCTGCCCCTGAGCGCGAGATGCTGAGCGTTGTCAGCGATGCGAAGCTGTCACGGAGGGTCGCTGGCATGGTGTTACAGGTAACTTCTCTGTTCTTTCGTGTGTCGTGAAGTTGATTTTGATGCGTACTAACTTACTTGCATGTATATGTTTTCTTCTTTAGACCCTGGTTTTGGAAGTGGAGAGGAGGCGCCGTGAGGAGAAGAGAATGATCGTTTTTGATAAGATGGTGAAGAAGTATAAACGGTATCGCTCCAAGCATCAAGCGGCGGTGGATCTTTTCCGGCAAGATCCACAATTCCAGGTGTTCCGGGAGGGCCTCGAACAGAGGGAGGCACAATTGAGCCGTAGGGCGGCGGAGCTGGAGAAAATGGATGAGGAGTTGGTGAAGGCTGTGGCTCGTAATAGCGAGCTGGAATCACTCCTCAAGCTGAGGGAGGAGGAGTTGGAGCTTAGCCGTGGAGTTGCGGCGGAGGTAGCCGATCTTCACCGTAGGGTGGTGGCTTTGACAGCCGAGCTCGAAGCTAAGGCGGCTAAGATCGATGTCCTTAGGCGTACTGCCCCGCTACGTCCTGGGGACGCGACCCAAGATGCACACGAGATGTGGGTATATGCGGAGGCCAAACTGGACGTGTATAGAAAACTTCTTGTTGCGGGACGTGCCTCGAGGAGGAAGTTCGGGAGCAGTGGCGTGAGGCTCGTGCCGCTCGTGTAGCTTGTGGGTACAGCTCCGACTCTCCTGACCGATAGGGCTACACTTTGGAGGACGTCAACCGGCTCGAGTCCGACTCATGGTTTAATGAGACTTACCGTCTCGGTGGCGATGGTCGAGAAGGAGAGCAAGCGGATGTCGATGGTAAATCTGGCGAGGCTCCTTAAGATTTGTATATGTTTTGCCTTTTTTCTTTTTGGAATGTAATGGGAGTCCTCCATGGGACTAAATGTATATAATTTTTGTCATAGTGAAAGAATTATACTTTTGTTGCTATTCTTTTGTGTTGTTGTTTGTTTATACATATTTTGTCACCGTCGAGCTTGGCTGGCGCATCGGTTGTGACGGCTTTTGGCCCGCAGGACGTAACTTTGACTGTCGTTGAAGTGTTATTCGTTGTTTTCGATCGTGGTCGACGATCATTGGCGATGGCCTTTGGCCGATAGGGTGTAACTTCGACTGTCGTTGAAGTGTTACCTGTCGTCGTCGAGTGTGGTCGACGATTATTGGCGATGGCCTTTGGCCCATAGGATGTAACTTCAACTGTTGTTGAAGCATTATCTGTCGTCGTCGAGTGGGGTCGACGATCATTGGCGATGGCCTTTGGCCCATAGGATGTAACTTCTACTGTCGTTGAAGTGTTATCCGTCGTCGTCGAGTGGGATCGACGATCATTGGCGATGGCCTTTGTCCCATAGTGTGTAACTTCGACTGTCGTTGAAGTGTTACCTGTCGTCGTCGAGCGTGGTCGACAATTATTGGCGATGGCCTTTGGCCCATAGGATGTAACTTCAACTGTTGTTAAAGCGTTATCCGTCGTCGTCGACTGGGGTCGACGATCATTGGCGATGGCCTTTGACCCATAGGATGTAACTTCAACTATCGTTGAAGTGTTATCCGTCGTCGTCGAGTGGGGTCGACGATCATTGGCGATGGCCTTTGGCCCATAGGATGGAGTTGGTGGCCTTAGCCGCTTACATGATGGAGAAGGTGGCCTTAGCCGCTTACATAATGGAGAAGGTGGCCTTAGCCGCTTACATAATGGAGAAGGTAGCCTTAGCCGCTTACATAATGAAGAAGGTGGCCTTAGCCGCTTACATAATGGAGAAGGTAGCCTTAGCCGCTTACATAATGGAGACTCAACTAGGCTAGTCCCTTTATTATATCGGCCTGGAGAACGCGTCGACTGGCTGGTATGATAAACCTGTCTCCATACGCCCCTAGGTGTCCCCTTCATCGCCTCATTAAAAACCTCCCCGAGAAAACCCAATTGGGACAAAACTCAGGTAAGGGAAAAAGAGTACGGCTCGGGAGACGCCCCTTAAAAATGGAATTACTTGAGGTGGGTGATGTTCCAGTCGTTCTGGAGTATTTTTCCCTCCATTGTTTCCAACTGGAATGCTCCTATGCCTGCATCTGCTGTTATTTTATATGGCCCGCTCTAATTGGTGCCCAGTTTCCCTTCGCTTGGGTCTTTTGATGCCAAAGTTTTGGCTTTGAGGACGTAGTCGGCTACTTTGAGCGGTCGTATTTTAGCTTTTCTGTTGTAATACCTTTCGACCTGTTGCTTTTGAGCCGTCATTCTTATGTGGGCCATATCCCTTCGTTCCTCTGCCTCGTCGAGGTCTTGAATCCTACCTATGTCGTTGTCTGCTCCGCTGGTATGTGAATATCTCAGGCTTGGTTCTCCGATTTCGACTGGTATAACCGCGTCGGTTCCGTAGACCAGTGAGTACGGTGTTTCTCCTGTGCTGGATTTGGGTGTTGTCCGGTATGCCCATAGTACCTCTGGTAGTAATTCGGGCCAGATTCCCTTGGCTTCTTCGAGTTTCTTCTTCAGTATGTTTAATATTGTTTTGTTGGAGGATTCCGCTTGGCCGTTGGCGGCGGGGTGATATGGCGTGGAGAGTATCCGTTTGATGTGCCATTTGTCAAAGAACTCCGTTATCTTTTGGCCGATGAATTGGGGATGCCGAAGTGGCATATGATGTTTTTCCATATGAAGGCGATGACTTCTTGTTCGCGTATTTGGGCGTACGCACCTGCTTCTACGCACTTGGAGAAATAGTCAGTCAAAACTAACAGAAATCGTACCTTTCCTCGTCCTGCTGGTAGGGGACCGATTATGTCCATCCCCCATTTGATGAAGGGCCAAGGTGATGTTACTGAGTGTAGGGGCTCACCCGGTTGATGTATCATGGGGGCGTACTTTTGGCACTGCTCGCACCTACGAACTTACTCCGCTGCCTCTTTTTTCATTCTGGGCCAGTAGTACCCGGCTCGGATGATGCAACGGACGAGAGTGCGATTGCCGGTATGTGCGCCACAGTGGCCCTCGTGTACCTCTTCGAGTACTTGCCTTGTTTGGTGTGGCCCCAAGCACTTAGCGAGGGGTCCGCCAAACGTTCTTTTGTATAGATTGTGACTTATTAGGCAGTATCGGGCAGCTTGTACGCGGAGCTTTTTGGCTGCTTTTTTGTCGAGCGGGAGTGTCCCGTCCTGCAGATAAGAGACAAACTTGTTGCGCCAGTCCCAAGTTAGATTTAAAGAGAGTACCTCAGTGTGATCTATGGCTGAATGGAGGAGGGTGACTATGTTTCCCTTGTTGATGTTTTTGGTGGCTGCAGCCAATTTTGCTAGGTCGTCTGCTTCGATGTTCTGCGCCCTCGAGATTTGTTCCAGGCGGCATTCGTCGAATTCGGGCATCAACTTGTGAATTTTGGATTGATATTTCTGCAGTCTCTGTTCCTTGATCTGGTAAGTCCCGTTG
>NW_017693333.1:0-4766 GCF_001879085.1 Nicotiana attenuata | reverse complement strand
CCTTCTCGACCGCTGACCACCACTGAACCTTCACTATGTCAATGTACTTTGACCTCAGCTTTCGAACCTGCCTGTCCAATATAGCCACTGGCTCCTCAACATAAGATAGATCCTTGTCTAACTGGACTGAACTGAAATCCAACACGTGATATCTCTGGAGCATCGAAACATGAAATACAGGATGAACTCCTGCCAAGCTGGAGGTAAGGCAAGATCATAAGCAACCTCCCCAACACGCCGCAATATCTCAAAAAGGCCAATAAACCTCGAACTCAATTTCCCTTTCTTCCCAAATCTCATAATGCCCTTCATAGGCAAAACCTGCAGCAAAACCCGCTCTCCAACAATATAGGAAACATCACGAACCCTCCGGTCCACATAACTCTTCTGTCTGGACTGGGCTGTACGGAGTCTATCCTGAATTACCTTGACTTTCTCCAAAGAATCCTGCACTAAGTCCGTGCCCAATAATCTAGCCTCTCCCGGCTTGAACCAACCCACCGGGGACCTATACCGCCTACCATACAAGGCCTCATACGGTGCCATCCGAATACTGGACCGATAGCTATTGTTGTAAGCAAACTTAGCCAGTGGCAAGAACTGATCCCAAGAACCTCCAAACTCCATCACACACGCACGGAGCATATCCTCAAGAATCTGAATAGTGCGCTCGGAAGTCGTCGTCCGTCTGGGGGATGAAATGCTGGGCTCAACTCTACCCGAGTGCCCAACTCATGTTGTACGGCCCTCCAGAACCGTGATGTGAACTGAGTACCTCTATGTGAAATAATAGAAAACTGGAATACCATGCAAACGGACAATCTCCCGGATATAAATCTCCGTCAACCGCTCCGAATAATAGGTGGTACACAAAGGAATGAAGTGCGTGGACTTGGTCAGCCAATCCACAATCACCCAAAAGGCATCGAACTTCCTCGAAGTCCGTGGGAGCCCAACTACAAAGTCCGTGGTGAACCGCTCCCACTTCCACTCCGAAATCTCTATCTGCTGAAGCAATCCACCCGGTCTCTGGTGCTCATACTTTACCTGCTAACAATTGAGGCACCGAGCTACAAACCCAACTATATCTTTCTTCATCCGCCTCCACCAATAGTGATGCCTCAAATCCTGATACATCTTCATGGCATCCGGATGGATGGAGTACCGCGAACTATGGTCCTCCTCTAGAATCAAGTCCCGAAGCCCATCAACATTGGGTACACAAACCCGACCCTGCATCCTCAATACCCCGTCATAACCAATGGTCACATCTCGGGCATCACCTCGCAGAACCTTGTCCTTGAGGACAAGAAAATGAGGGTCATCAAACTGACGCTCCCGGATACGATCAAACAAGGAAGACCGAGAAACCACACAAGCAAGGACCCGGCTAGGCTCCGAAAGATCCAATCTCACCAACTGGCTGGCATAGGCCTGAACATCCATCGCCATGGGCCTCTCTGCTGCTGGTAGATAATCCTAACTCCCCAAGCTCTCCGCCCGGCGACTCAAAGCATCGGCCACCACATTGGCCTTGCCCGGGTGATATAAGATAGTGATATCACAGTCCTTCAGCAGCTCTAACCACCTCCTCTGGCGCAAATTAAGGTCCTTCTGCTTGAACAAATGCTGCAAACTCCGGTGATCAGTATAAATCTCACATGGCACACCGTACAAATAATGACGCCACTTCTTCAAGGCGTGAACAATAGCAGCTAACTCAAGATCATGGACAGGATAATTCGGCTCATGAACCTTCAATTGTCTGGACGCGTAGGCAATCACCCTAACGTCCTGCATCAATACCGCTCCAAGGACAATCCTCGAGGCATCAAAATAGACAGTATAAGACCCCGAGCCGGTAGGCAATATCAGAACTAGGGATGTAGTCAATGCTGCCTTGAGCTTCTGAAAGTTCTCCTCACACTCTTCCGTCCACTGGAACGGAGCACTCTTCTGGGTCACTCTGGTCATAGGTGCTGCAATGGATGAAAATCCCTCAACAAATTGACGGTAATAACCCGCCAAACCAAGAAAACTACAGATCTCTATAGCTGAGGATGGTCTGGGCTAACTCTGCACTGCTTCCACTTTCTTCGGATCCACCATTATCCCCTCACTAGATACCACGTGACCCAAGAATGCCACGGAATCCAACCAAAACTCACATTTTGAGAACTTAGCATATAATTTCTTCTCTCTCAAAGTCTGAAGCACTGTCCTCAGGTACTGCTCATGATTTTCCCGACTCTGGGAATATATCAGAATGTCATCAATAAAGACAATGATGAATGAGTCAAGATATGGCCGGAATACACTGTGCATCAAATGCATGAAGGCTATTGGGGCATTGGTCAGTCCAAATGATATAACAAGGAACTCGTAATGACCATACCGAGTCCTCAAGGTAGTCTTGGGGATATCTGGCTCCCGAATCTTCAACTGATGATAGCCTGAACGCAAGTCAATCTTAGAAAACACACAAGTACTATATAACTGATCAAACAGGTCATCAATACGAGGCAAAGGATAACGGTTCTTCACTGTAACCTTGTTCAGCTGGCAATAATCAATACACATACGCATAGAACCATCCTTCTTTTTCACAAATAAGACAGGAGCACCCCAAGGTGATACACTGGGCCGAATGAAACCCTTATCAAGCAATTCATGTAAATGCTCCTTCAAATCCTTCAACTCAGGAGGAGCCATATGGTACGGAGGAATAGAAATGGGCTGAGTGCCCGGCAATAGATCAATGCCAAAATCAATATCTCTATAGGGCGGCATGCCCGGAAGATCAGCTAGAAACATATCAGAGAAATCCCGCACTACTGGGACTGAATCAACTGTAGGGGTATCAATACTGACATCTCTGACATAAGCTAGATACGCATCACACCCCTTCTCAACCATACGATGAGCCTTAAGGAATGATATAACTCTACAGGAAGTATGATATAAGGTACCCCTCCACTCTACTCGAGGTACACCTGGATAGCCAGCGTCACGGTTTTCGCGTGACAATCAAGAATAGCATAATGGGGCGACAGCTAGTCCATGCCTAGAATAACATCAAGGTCTACCATGTTGATCAATAATTAATTGGCTCTGGTCTCAAAACCACTAAGAGCAATCAAACACGACCGATAAACGCGGTCCACAACAAGAGAATCTCCAACAGGAGTAGAAACATAAACAGGAGAACTCAAATAATCCCAAGATACGCCCAAATATGGGGCAAAATAAGAGGACACATAAGAATAAGTGGAGCCTGGATCGAATAAAACCGATGCATCTCTATGACAGACCAGGATAGTACATGTGATGATAGAATCGGAGGCGACAGCCTCAGTACGGGTAGGGAGGGCATAGTATCTGGCCTGGCCTCCCCCTCGAGGGTGACCTTTACCTCCCCGACCTCCACCTCTAGTTGGCTGAGCAGGTGGGGTAGTAACTGGTGTTGTGAGCATAGCCTGAGAACTTTGCGGAGTGTGCTGTGGCTGAGAAGTCTGTGAAGGTGCACCTTCCCAAGTCTAGGCAATCCCTCACCATATGGCGTGTATCACCACACTCAAAACAAGCTCTAGGAGGATGTCGCAGTTGTGACTGGCTCAGGCTAGGTCTGCTGGACTGACCACTAAAAGCACCCCGTGCAGGAGGCGCACTAGATACTGGAGGTGCATAATAAGGCTCTTGAGGTCTAGGAGGAGCTGGAATACCACTAGCTGCTGGAAGAGCTAAATGAACGGGGCGACTCATATAACCCCTACCATGACGAGCTGAAGCTGGGGCACGGGCACTAGAATAATTGCCCGACTCTCGAGACCTCTTGGCGTCCCTCTCCTCTCTGTCCCGGGCATGCATACCCTCTACTCTCCTAGCAATGCTCACCACCTGCTGATAAGAAATATCCATCTCCAACTCCCGAGCCATACTAGACCTGATACTGGGAATGAGCCCCTCAATAAACCGGTGAACCTTCTCGCGAACAGTAGAAACCAAAGTTGGTGCATGTTTAGCCAAGTCCGAGACAGTCATAGTACCCTGGTGCAAATGCTCAAACTCTGTGCGCCAAGTGTCCCTGAGGCCCTGGGGAACATACTCTCTCGTGAACATATCTGAAAACTGAGTCCAATTCAGGGAAGCTGCCTCATTCGGACTGTCTAACTCATAAGCGCGCCACCACTGATAGGCGGCTCCTCGAAGCTGGAAGGTAGTGAAGGAAACCCCGCTCGATCCTAATATACCCATGGTACGAAGGATACGGTAGCACTCCTCTAGAAATCCAAGAGCATCATCTGATGCTAGTCCACTGAATGTAGGAGGATGATACTTTTTGAACCTCTCAAGCCTCTTCTGCTCCTCCTCTGAAGCTACTTCCCTCTCCTCGGGCTGAGCTGGGGCTACAGGCTGTGCCGGTATAATCTCGAGGATCTGCTCAACATGCACTCGCTGCTCAGGAGTGCGAGTGGCGGGAGTCTACGCTCCTTCCCCGGCCTGGGATGTGGCTGCAGCAAGGGGAAGCAACCCTGCCTGAGCTAGAGTGGTGTACATACTCATAAACTGAGCAAGAGTCTCCTATAGTGCTGGAGTAGTGGTAGTTGTGGCCGTATCAGGTGCCTGGGATCCAGCTGGAACTGCTGGTGGATCTTCGGTAGCAGCTCGCGTGGGTGCTCTGGCTGCACCACGTGCGCGTCCTCGGCCTCTACCCTGGCCCCGACCTCTGACGACTCTCGCAGGGGGCGCGGGTGTCTGGTCACCTC
>NW_017693332.1:0-4767 GCF_001879085.1 Nicotiana attenuata | reverse complement strand
AATAGTTCACGACCCCACGCTCGCCATTAAGCATGTGCCTTACCTCGATATAGCACTACGATGTGCAATCCGGGGTTTCAAACCCTCAGAACATCATTTACAACTACTACTCACCTCGAACCGACTACATCTCTAGCTCGCGACGCCTTTGCCCCTCGAATCGGCCTCCACGCGCGTTGAATCTATCCAAAATCAAAATGAGGACGTCAAAATATGCCAAGGGAACAAAGCCCAAGCGAAAACAATCAATAACGAGCACTAATCCCGAAATTAGCAAAACCCGAGCCTCGGGCCCACTTCTCGAAACTCAGAAATTTTCACATCAATTGATTCCTCGTCTCCCCACGAGTTCATACATATCAAAAATACTAAAATCGAAGTCCAAATGACCCCTCAAATCCCCATTTAAAGGCCTCTTAAACTCAAGCCCTAATCCTCCATTTTTGCCCTTTATTTCCTTCAGTTACAGCCCTAAATTCATGAAATACAACCATAGAATTGGGTTTTAGGTCCAAAATTCCTTACCTTAACGAAGTCTCTTGATTTCTCTCTTCAGAATCTCCCAAAAAGCTCCAAGGTCGAAGGCAACAATGGTGAAATAACCCAAAATTGCGAAATGAAATAACATATATGGTCTGCCCAGGCCTTTCTGCATCTGCGGTCGAAAACCCGCTTCTGCGGTACCGCACCTCCGCTTCTGCGGAATCACTTAAGGGACCAAAAATCCGCTTCTGCGACTAAACTCCCGCATCTGCGACATCGCAGATGCGGTCAACATACCGCTTCTGCGGTCTCTGCCCATCTGCCCCTTTTTCGCTTCTGCGATAAATCACCCGCATCTGCGGCGCCGCATCTGCGGTCCCCAATCTGCAGATGCGAAAATACCAGAAGCAGCAAGATCAACTGCTGCAACAAATCTCCACTCTCTCCGTTGACCAGCCGAAATCACCCCGAGGCCCCCAGGACCTCAACCAAAAGCACAAACATAACCCAATACCTTATTCAAACTTGTTCCAATCATCAAAACACCTCAATTAACATCAATTCACCCAAAACACATCGGATTCAAGCTTAAGTTTCTAAAAATCTTTCGAAATACGCTTTTGATCAAAAACCCAACCAAACCACGTCTGAATGACCTGAAATTTTGCACTCACATCCCAAATGACATAATGAAGCTACTGCAACTCTCGGAATTTCATTCCGACCTCTATATCAAAATCTCACCTATCAACCGAAAAACGCCGAAATCTTAATTTCGCCAATTCAAGCCTAAACCTTCCACGGACTTCTCACGCTCCTAAGTCCCAAATCACCTAACGGAGCTAACCAAATCATAAAATTTCCGATCCGAGATCATATACAAACAAGTTAAATCTGGGTCAAACCTTTCAAATTTCCAGCTTGAAACTGAGAACTGTTCTTCCAAATTCATTTCGATTACCCTGAAAACCAAAACCAACAATTTACATAAGTCGTAATACATCACACGGGGCAAGCCATGCCCGAGAACTGGCATACAAAGTGTAAAAACTCAAAACGACCGGTCGGGTCGTTACATCCTCCCCCACTTAAACATACGTTCGTCCTCGAACGTGCCCAGAGTTGTTCCAAAAGCCAACCAATTGCCGAATGACCTTACCATGCACATACCCGGGGGTGATCCCACGTCACCCTATCTCTTATAGGTCCAATAACACATAGAAACTGAAATTTCACAATCCAATCCAGCCCAAAAACCATAGAACCACATTTTCCACTTCTAAAACCTTTAATGCGATCAGAATCTCACATTTATACTGTGAATAAGCCCGAACAAGCTGTAATAACCCATACCTGCAACCTCAGGTGCAATTACATGATATACCACATAACTCAAAACACTGGTAACGATAACTTCTAATCACAACAGCCGCACACAACAACCAAATATCAATAGGAAACCTCTTATCAACTGAAGTCTCATTCCAACACTTCCATATACTGCCAATGATAAATGAAACACGCAGTAAACCATAGCCATTTCTTAGATCAACCATTCATGAAGCCTCTACTCCTTTGGCAAAAACCATAGCAAATTTCTGAGCCAACCCTCGATATTTATCCTTCCAACGTGCTAAAAATTGAATCCTCTTGTATTCATTAATGATCCCAACGATCTCATCTAATCACACACAACCACTCTGGTGACATGACACCTCAATGCAGACTAAAGCTGTAACTTGCGCAATCCGCGCACCAATAAGAGATAATCCGAACATACTCAACTCATGATAATGACCCAAATGAAAGAGCTGTACCTCAAGCTCACCGGTACCACCACAACACAAAGCTGAGAACCCGTCTCACATCATAGAAATAGAACATACGAATCTAACCCGCAAGGTCGTATCTCCACATAACTTTGCTGCAATGCGCGATCCTATCCAAATACTGCTCCACATGAAACACCCCAAGTCACTCTGCTCGAAATTGACGACCACGCGTAATTGATGTCTAGAACCAAAGCAAATCATCATGACAACAGTGAGGCAAATACATAACACTACTCAACCCAAAAGGATATAACCAATATGCCATCTGCCGAGAAATATCCAATACTCTTTCCCGCTCGACTTCCGCTAAGAAACCCCCAATGGAACTGCACCATCTGTGCCTAAACCCAACAAATCATAACGCCTCGCAACACAGAAAAGGTAACTCATAGATCTCCCCAGATTACTAATAAGCTCAATAACAATCGAATCAACACATCCCTCCACGATACAATCCGGAGCCAACCAAGCCGACTCAAGTTAGAACACGCATCTACATTGGCCTGCCAACGAACTCCTTATCAAGGAAATCCTGAAGCTGCTCCTTCAACTCCTTTTAACTCTGCCGGTGCCATACGATACCTTGCCCGGCATCAAATTAATACCGAAATCAATAACCTTGCCTGGCGACATGCCCGACCACAGGAAACATATCTGAAAAGTCCCTCACCATCGGAACTAGATCAATATGAGGGGCCGCTGCACTGACATCCATCACGAGAGCCCAAAATAAGAAAAACAATCCTTCCCAGCCATCCGCCGGGCCTTCGAAATATAAAATCACTCTGCCAAGAACATTATCCGTCGAACCTCGCCACCTAATCCGTGGCATTCTCGGCATTGCCAACATTGCCTCCTTAGCGCAATAGTCCAGAATAACACAACACGATGACAACCAATCTATACCCAATATTACATCCAAAATCTTACATACCAAGCTGCAAAAGATCCACTCGGGTCTCCATACCCCGATAGAACCTACACAGTGCCGATACACGCGACCCGATATCACGACATAACCTGAGTATGAGAATTTCCAGTCTCCAACTCCATATAGCACACGAATCACCATACCTGATTCCAGTTCCGCCGTCCGAATACATACCACATCTTTAATACCCAATCATTCCACGAGAGATACTTTAACATTCTTCTGTGCCTCCAAGAAAACTCGGATATCAGCAGTCGATTTACCAGAAAGTGCCGCAATACTACCGAAGTACCATCAACTTAATCACATTGCCTTTTTATGAAACATATACCCTCGTCAAATTACCTCCAACTAGCAATACCATTTCATTAATCATCTGAAGATCATTTCCTTAATCATCTGAAGCTCATTTCTCTAATTACCTGAAACTGCCCGCTGCCTAAGAATTTATGGCCTTCCGTTCAGAACTGAACCGCAACCTTACACACGCAAATCCCAACCTCCACACATACCGCATATACCAATCCATCCTAAAATAACATGAGAATTTTATATCCCTTCCGAGCCACAAGCAACTATGTACTCAACCAACCAAAAACTTTTCATTAATCCCATTCAGAAGAAAATCACTACACATCCCCTGCTCCTCCTGCCAGCAGAAAGTATACATCTCTAACCGCGATAGAAATCAACAAGAACTCTTCGACTCCCCTTGCACAAAAACCAAGTCTGTCAGGACTGAATCCTCCTAACTCAATCAACCTACGCAGGCCACTACAACCCAAGAGCATTACCGCAAAATACCTGTAGAACTCATTACCTCGTAAACACCCAAAGAACTAATGATATCCTTAACATACCTATCTGGCCTACTACTAAGCTATCCCATATATCCGATCTCCCTTCTGATTTACCTTCAGTTGATACTCCTTCTTGCCATAACATCACATTTCCTCAACCCAAACTCACCACACGAGACCCAAGCATAATACCACACAGCCTAAGGCTCATAACCCGCTGAATACTCTTTTAAATGTTCCCAAAAGCACCACATTCAAGATACCTACCCTGAAAGGACTTACTGTGAATCTAAAGCCATTACCTTCACCTTCCCGATACTGATATATAGAATCCCATAATTAATATAGAAAATACCACAAATCTTGCCATCTTCCACTGAAAACTCAATTTCTAGCCATAAATACAACTTGCAAATTTCTACTTGTTACATGTAAAACCCAGAACGCATTAGAACCATTCTCTATAGTCATCCACTCTACCCAAACTGCAATTAGCCCGATCAAAAAGACCGAACAACCTGCGCCTCATTAGGACTTCTGACAGTGCAACATATAACCTTACCTTGATGCAACCAAGCCACTTTCCTTTCTTATGCACCGAGCGTTCTTTATCAACCACAACTCAAGACATTCCGTGATTCTCAAGACCTATGAAGCATGATATAACCTTACCCTAGTCGGAATTCTTCCTGTACTCGAGCCATCCTCGGGCTCAATCTCC
>NW_017693331.1:0-4767 GCF_001879085.1 Nicotiana attenuata | reverse complement strand
CAACAGTCTTTTGAGGAAATCTGGTCAGGCGAATATTTGGCTTGAACCTTTAATAGGCCCAATTGAGAAAGAAAAACTGAATAGCCATAGTTGTCTGACCCCGATGAACGACATAGTTCATTCCACCTTGAAGGTATGTCCCTTCTTTCTTTAATTTGTCAGAATTTTTCTAGAATTCTAATTTTTCTTCCCTTATCATTTTCAGGCCAACCTTATTGGTACAAAGCTGATGAGCAGAGTTTCTTTATTAGAGAAGGTGGCACGTGACTCTGAAAAAGGCTGTTCTTGATTCAGAGAGGGAAGCTCGTGACTTTCAGTTGGAAGCAGCTAATTGGAAGGAACAATTTGATAGTGCTCAAATTACTATAGAAGATTTGCAAGAGAACAAGAATAACCTGGAACAGCAGATAAGAGCATTAACTTCAGAGCTTGCGGTTGTCAAGGCTTCTTCAAGTCAGGCAGAGAAAGAAAGAGCGCGTCTCGAGTCTTCTTTCTCAGAACAATTATCTAAGGCAAGTGAAGAGGTTAGAGAGCTGAAAAGTCAAAAAGAAGTTTATGCTGGAGATTTGATACAGAATTTGACTCAGACACAAGAAAATCTGCGAACTTCTGAAGACAAGATGCAGGCCTTGGAAAAATCTCATGCCTCTCTCCAAGCCTCTTACAACTCAGCCTTGGATGAAAATGAAGGTCTCAAGAATGAAATTGCTGCTTGGGAAAGAGATTATGAGCTTCTTGAAGATAAGGTTGCAGTTGATGTAAGCTGGGCTTTTCTGAACTCCCGTTGTGATGCTTTAGTTGAAGCTAGCCAAGAAAACTTTAATTTGGAGTCAGAGTTAGCTAAGGTGATGGAGACTATTGAAAAAGCTCAACAACCTGGACTTCCCTTCACCCGCGATTGAAGTTTTCGAAACTGAAGTTCCTGGAGTTGATGTTCCCGTGGGTGAAGTTCCGGTGAGTGAGGCTCCCTTGGCTGAAATTTCTGCAGTTGAAGTCCCCATGAACACTAAAATTGCCTCGGGTGGTGCACCCTCTTCAAGATCAACCGTGCCTCTTGTTGCAAGTCAAGTTGAAACTTTGTCTATTGATACTCCAATGGTTGAAAATCAACCCGCTTCTGTTGGCGATGATGTTCCAGTTGAGCCCACTGATGATCCTTCTTCAGTCCTTTCCTCTTAGTGAAAAAATTTACATCTATTTTAAATTCCCTTTTTGCAGGTACCTGTTTGGAAAACTGTGTTTAAAGTTCTTGGATTCATTTGAGAGTTTTTGTAATCAAGCCCTTGGCTATCACTTGAGGGTTGATTTTTAGAAGTACAAGTCCCCAAGTCTTGTTATGGGGCATTTTGTATAAACAATTCGATGACTAAGTTTATACTTAGTCTTTAGTTTTTAAACATTAAGAAGATTTTATTATCATTAAACTTCTGTCTGTTCTATTCTTGCCTTTTTATTTTCAAGGACTTAAAGAATAGTCTGCATTTTTGTTCTTTGAAAAATGCTTATGTTAATCCCATGACTAAATAACATGAGTCTTATAAAAGAGGGCCCTTTTATATTTTGACACTTAATGAAGAAGACGTCTCAACTTCATAATGGTGTTATCATACGATAAAAGAAATAGGAACACACATGTTTTTTGCAATAACTTCGACAAGTTTTTATTTCTGAACCTTGACAAGTTTTGAGTAATACTTTACATGTATTTGAATTACATCTATAACTTTCTCGTAATTGTTTTCCTTGTAACAGATTTATACAAAAGAAGAACAATAGATACAGGGTTTTTTCTTATAACCCGTTTTAGTACATAGTCTCTTCAGCTCCAGAACATTAGGAAGAGTTTGAGAGATGACTCCATTGTTCTCATGGGAAAGAATACTATGATGAATGCCATTGTTCTCATGGGAAAGAATACTATGATGAATGTCATGACTTCGTAACTTTCACTCCGTACTTGATTCTTCTAGGCTTGATTTTCTAAATCTTCTTTGCCTTTTTTATACACGTGACTGTATATACTATGTAGTCCCCCAAGTGTTTGAGTGTTGAAGTATGAAGCCTCGAGCACTTGATAGTCTCCTTCACCTGGTCCTTTTTCCTGAAAAGGAAGTACATACGGGACTCGGGGGTGCGATTATAGATGAATACTGCTTAACCCGTGTATACTTCAATCAGAATAATTATAACCCTAGGCTAGGAATTTTAGTTTATTCCATTTTTCCTTACAGGTCGTGACTCATCATTTAGTACGAGTTAGCGTTTTGCCTATCATCTAAAATCGTTAGTAAAATTTTAACAATTCAAAAAAAAAAAAATTTAACATGGTGATACCTGACCGTGGGTTTTTCCTTAGAAGTAGTATCTCTTCAAATGAACTGCATTCCAATGTGAAGGAAGCACCTTCCCGTCCATTGTTTCCAACTCGTATGCTCCTTTTCCTGCAATATCTCGAACTCTGTAGGGTCCTTCCCAGGTTGGACTTAGTTTACCCGCATTGGCTGCCTTTGTAGATTGAAAAACCTTTTTAAGCACGAAGTCCCCAATTTTAAAGTATCTCAGGCGTGCTTTCCTGTTGTAATATCGTTAGATCACTTGTTTTTGTGCTGTCATTCTTAATAATGCAGCTTCTCTCTTGCCTTCCAGTAGATCCAAATTGACCCGCATCTCTTCATCATTAGACTCTTGTGTTGCTTGTGAGAATTTTGTACTTGGTTCTCCTATTCCAACCGGGATTAGTGCTTCAGCTCCATAAACTAAAGAGAAAGGGGTTTCACCTATGCTCGTCTTTGTTGTCGTGCGATATGCCCATAAAACTTCGGGTAACACTTCAGGCCAATTACCCTTTGATTCCTCTAAACGTTTCTTCAAATTGTTGATTATGACTTTGTTCGTTGATTCTGCTTGCCCGTTACCCACTGGGTGATAAGGTGTAGATGTAATCCTTTTAATTTGCCAAGAATCTTCTATAAAGAATCTTCCTTTTATCTCCGCAGAAGGCCTGATTTATGCTTATTATCAATCCTTGTGGGAGCTTACCCCTATGGCTTTAGCACGCCATCCCTCTTAAAAACTCTGTGACTTGAGCTCCGATAAATTGAGGGTCATTGTCGCATACAATTTACTTTGGTACAACAAATCGACAGATGATATTTCGCCAAATAAAATCTTTAACTTCCTTTTTTCGCACCTGTTTAAATGCTCCTGCCTCTACCCATTTAGTGAAATAATCGGTAAGTACGAGGAGAAACTTTACCTGTTCTTTTGCTTGAGGTAATGGTCCTACTATATCCATTCCCCATTTCATAAATGGCCACGGCTAATGACTGGATGTAATAATTCTGCTGGTCTGTGCATATTGTTACCATACCTCTGGCATTTATCACATTTAGTCACGAAACTTTCCGCTTCTTCTTCCATTTTAGGCCAGTAGTACCCTGCTCTAATCAAGGTTCGCACCAGTGATCTTCCTCCTGCGTGATTCCCGCAATGCCCCTCATGTATTTCCCTCATTACATACTCCGTTTGAGAAGGTCCGAGGCATCTTACTAAGGGACCACTGAACATTTTACGATAAAGGTTCCCCTGTTTTAAACAGTAACGAGCAGCCTTTTTTCGAAGTGCATGCGCTTGCTTCTTGTCATCAGGGACGGTACCATACTGTAAAAAAGCAACAATTTCGTTTCTCCAATCCCAAGTTAAATTATTAAAATTTACCTCATTCTTATCAGGTTCGAGAACTGAATGAAATAAATGTATAACTGAAGCGTTTGCATCATTTGCCACATCAGCTGCGGATGCGAGATTAGCTAAGGCATCTGCTTCAATATTTTCATCCCTTGATATTTGTATGACCTTCCAAGTTCTGAATTGCTTTATCAGTTCCCGTACCTTTTCCAAGTATTGTTGCATCCTTGCTTCCCTAGCTGTGTAAGTCCCCAGCATTTGATTAACCACAAGTTGCGAATCACTTTTGATCACCACTTTATTTATACCAAGTTCTCGTGCCAATTCTAGACCTGCGATCACAGCTTCATACTCCGCTTTATTGTTAGTTATGGAATGACATTTAACAGCTTGCCTAATAGTTTCACCCGTAGGTGGTACTAAAACAATTCCTAATCATGCGCCTTTTACGTTAGATGAACCATCAGTAAATAAGGTCCATGTTCCTGGATTAGCCCCATTAAGTAATTGTACTTCTTTTTCTGCTTCTAACTGCATCCCTTGGCTAAAGTCAGCCACGAAATCGGCTAATATCTGGGATTTTATTGTTGTTCTAGGTAGGTACATGATTTCATATTCACTTAGCTCTATGGCCCATTTAGCTAACCTCCCTGACAATTCATGTTTATGCAATATATTACGTAAGGGGTATGCAGTCACTACAACAATGGGATGACATTAAAAATATGGTCTTAACTTCCTAGATGCCATGATTAGAGCAAGTGCTAGTTTTTCCAATTGTGGATACCGTGTCTCTGCATCTAACAAAGATTTACTAACATAATAGATTGGAGATTGTTTACCCTGCTCTTCTCGAACCAAAACTGCGGTTACCGCCACTTTTGAAACAGCAAGGTAGATGAAAAGTTTCTCCCCAGCCTTTGGTTTTGCTAGCAAAGGTGGATTTGACAAGTATGTTTTCAAATCCCTAAGTGCTTGTTGACACTCCTCATCCCATTCAAAATGATCCTGCTTCTTAAGGGCCGAGAAGAATTTGAAATATTTTTCCGATGATTTAGAAATGAATCTTCCCAAAGCTGC
>NW_017693330.1:0-4768 GCF_001879085.1 Nicotiana attenuata | reverse complement strand
CTTGAACTGTCTTCCTTTGAAACTTGAACTGCTTTCCCTTGTTCTCCAGGTGGGTGCTTGATTGTTGAAACTTGAACTGTCCTCCTTTGAAACTTGAACCGCTTTCCTTTGAAACTTGAACTGCTTTCCCTTGAAACTTGAACTGTTTTCCCTTGTTCTCTAGGTGGGCGCCTGATTGCTGAAACTCGAACTGTCCTCCTTTGAAACTTGAGCTGTTTTCCCTTGTTACATGAACTGTCTCCTCTTGTTCTCCAGGTGGGCGCCTGTCACGTCCCCAGTTCGCCCTCCGTGAACATGTCGTGATGGCACCTAGTTCCTATAACTAGGTAAGCCGAACAAAGCAAAAAATAACATAGCTGGCGGAACAATTAATTAAAACTGAACAACTAAAAGAAAACTGCATAAAAGATGCCGCTCGGCATATATTACTCAATAACGCGGAAGCCTACAATATCACCCCAAAACCCGGAAACTCACGGGAACACAAGCTAACGGAAGGTAATATACGGCTCTAAATTCAGAATGTCTAAAACAAAAGTACAAAGAAGACTAAAAACTACAGATAGAGTAAGGAAGGAGACTCTTCGGTCTGCGGACGCTGCAGATGTACCTCGAAATCTCCATAGCCCTCCCTGCCTCAAGGATAATGCGTCTGAGATGAAGTACCTGGATCTGCACATGAAAAACATGCGCAGGAAGGGCATGAGTACACCACAGCAGTACTCAGTAAGTGCCAAGCCTAACCTCGGTTAGGTAGTGACGAGGAAAGGGCAGGGCCCTACTGAGATATAACATAATATATAATAAGATGAGGAAAAACAAAATAAATAAGTCTACAGCGAGAATCTAAACAGGATAAATAAGGAAAACCATAAGAGTAAGTAGAAACAGGACAATACTAGTAAATACTATTCACAACAGGAACAACAACCGGGGATCTCTTGGTATCCCGAGGATCTCTTGGTATTATCATCATATACACGAGGGATCTCTTAGTATCCCGAGGATCTCTTGGTATCCTCATCATATACACGAGGGATCTCTTGGCATCCCGAGGATCTCTTGGTATCCTCATCATATACACGAGGGATCTCTTGGCATCCCGAGGATCTCTTGGTATCCTCATCATATACACGAGGGATCTCTTGGTATCCCGAGGATCTCTTGGTATCCTCATCATATACACGAGGGATCTCTTGGTAACCTCATCATATACACGAGGGATCTCTTGGTATCCTCAAAATATACACTACGGATCTCTTGGTATGCCGAGGATATCTTGGTATCCTCATCATATACACGAGGGATCTCTTGGTATCCCGAGGATCTCTTGGTATCCTCAAAATATACACGAGGGATCTCTTGGTATCCCGAGGATCTCTTGGTATCCTCAAAACTTGAAATAACATGTGCCATGGATCTCTTGGTATCCCGCACCTTCAGTCCAAAATATATCAAGTGCAGGGGGATCTCCCGGGATGCCTTCCCGTACTCCCAATTTAAAAACACACAATAACAGCCCAAACATAAGGATAAATTCTAAACTTAGAACAAGTGATAGAAAATCCTAGCCTAACATACTGCACGGAGTACAAACAAGACAGTTTAAGCACTTAGACAAATAAGTCAAATAAACATGTTCCTCTAGACTAGCATAGGATAAACTTGCAATTTAAAATAAACAGATGAGCAAGAAAACTCAATTTAAATACTTCAATTAAAAACGGATTTCCAACAATTAGCTCAAGTACGCGCTCGTCACCTCACGTACGAGGCATTCAAATATCAATTATCATGTCCTAAGGGGAAGAAGTCCCCACACAAGGTTAGACAAGCCACTTACCTCAAACCGACTCCAAATTTAACTTGAAACCACACTTTTGCCACGAGTATCTGACTTCAAATGGCCCAAATCTATTCATTTCAATTACATCTCGTAAATAACATCTCAAGCAAATGATTCTACTATTTAATTTAAAGCTAAGACGCGAATTTAGGTAAAATAACCAAAATGCCCCTCAGGCCAACGTGGTCAAAACCCGAGGTTCGAACCAAAATCCGGTTACCCATTCCCCCACTAACCCAAATATATGATTTTTTTTTGAAATTGGACCTCAAATTGAGGTCCAAATCCCCAATTTTAGAAAAACCTAGGTTCTACCCCAAACCCCCAATTTCACCCATGAAATTCCTTGATTTTAAGTGGAAAACATGTTAAATGATGTAAATGATTGAAAGAATTAAGTAAAAATCGACTTACAAGTGATTTGGAAGAAGTTTTGTTCTTGAAAAATCGCCTATAGAGTTTTGGGTTTTGAAAGAATGGTGAAAAATGGTGAAAATTCGATTAAGTATGAAATTTGCTGGGCCTTAGATATGGGAATTGCGAACTGGGGTTCGCAATTGCGAACCTCGACCATTTGTGGAAATTGCGAAGCTGGATTCGCATTTGCGAACCCTTCCCTTTTTCCCGGTTCTCGCAATTGCGATGAAAATACCGCATTTGTGACGCCCCTGAGTTCGCATTTGCGAGCAGTGGGATCGCATTTGCTATTACAGGCCAAGTTCCCAGGCTTCGCAATTGCGATTCAAGCTCGCATTTGCGAGCTCGCAATTGCGAGGCACATCTTCGCAAATGCGAAGATCACAGAAGACAACATACCAGATTTTTTTTATTAAGTTCAAAATCTAATCTGTGGCCTATCCGCAACTCACCCGAGCCCTCGGGGCTACAAACCAAATGTGCACACAACCTCAAAAACATCCTACGGACTTATCCGTGCGATCAAATCGCCAAAATAATATCACATACATCGAATCAAGCCTCAAAACTCATGATTTCTTCCAAATTTTCATAAAACATCACATTTCCATTTTAAGTCCGAAACACGTCAAACGACGTCCGTTTTCAACCAAACTTCACAGAAAGTGCTTAAATCATATATAAGACATGTACCGGGCGCCGGAACTAAAATACGGGCCCGATAACATAGTCTTCTAATCAAATTTCATTTTCAATTTCCTTAATTATTTCCAGAAAATAATTTCACACAAAAATTAATTACTCGGACTTGGGACCTTGGAATTCGATTCCGGGCATTCGCCCGAGTCCCATATTTTCTTACGGAGCCTCCGGGACCGTCAAATCACGGGTCCGGGTCCGTTTACCCAAAATGTTGACCGAAGTCAAATTTATTCTATTTAATATCAAAATTTAGCATTTTTCTCACAGAATTCATATTTAAGCTTTCCGGCTGTTCCCGGACTGCGCACGTAAATCGAGGCAGACCTAGATGAGGTTTTCAAGGCCTCGGAAGTATAGGATGGGTAAGAAAATAGGTGATGACCCCCTTTGGGTCGTCACATCCCCCACCACTAAAACAACCGTTCGTCCTCGAACGGACAAAAGAAAGAAGTACCTGAGTCGGGAAAAAGATGAGGATAACGGCTCCGCATATCAGACTCAAAATCCCAAACGGACATCGGTATCACTGAAAATGCACTTCAACCAAAACTTATGAAATTTCTTTCAACTTTAAGCTTCCGAAATGAGAATTCTCTTCCCAAATCAACTCTAAACTTTTCGAAACTTAATTCCGACCACGCGTACAAGTCATAATACCTGAAATGAAGTTGTTCATGGCCTCAGACTGTTGAACAATGCGCTAGAGCTCAAAACGACCGGTCGGGTCGTTACATTCTCTCCCACTTAAACATACGTTCGTCCTCGAACATGCTGAGAACTACACTAAAGTAGTCCGGAATCACTGTTTAACTTCTCATGCACCTTCCCGTGCTACTACCACTCAGTTGAGCACATCAGCTCGATCAATTCTGAAGATATTCCTTTTTATTCAAGCAAATAAGCCTTAGAGCCCAATTCCAACATCCGGAATTCTATGCCCGACCTGTTTCCAACATAAGATCACCATATCAATCGCTACACGCTGTACCCAAACATGGCTGCATAACTTTGCTGAATTCACACCTCGTATCACTTTACTCACCGGACCACAATAACATTTTCTGATCGACTTAGCCAAAATCCCACGAATCTGGTGCTCCCATTGCACCCCAAGACATACATAGGTCTTACTCTAACTCTTACAATGCCGTCACGACGGAAGAGATGTGCAAAAATTCATAATCGACTGTCGAGTCAACCAATCATTGAGTCTATAGTTCTGACAAGGACCATTATCTCATTCTGAACCAAATAATGATATTTGCTCCTTAATATATTACACGTAATCGGATTGCACTGATCATGAATCCAACAATCTTGTCTCACCCAGTACGAACTGCTCAGGCAATAAGCCACCCCGACATGACCAAAAGTCTCATATGATGCCACAATGTGCCAATAAGCTACCAATTAGAATGCGATACAAAAAGGAAAAAGAACTCTGAAAAGAAATTTCAATTACCCCGCTCGCGAATCATACATGCGACGCGGGCGCACAGCTAATATGAGCTTCCTCCAGAAAATAGGAAACAGAACACAATAAACAGATATGGGAAGCTATACTGGACATCACACTATTGCGGCGTGCAACCCGATCCGAGCAATCATAACCATGGCGGCGTGCCACCCGATCCACACAACATAACCATGGCGGCGTGCCACCCGATCCAAATAACCATACCCATGGCGGCATGCCACCCGATCCATACGTGGAACTCACATAAGGAGATGAACATCGAGCTAAATTGCTCATTACACCAAAATACTGAATATCAGTCATAAACACGCTAAGTGTATAATACC
>NW_017693329.1:0-4768 GCF_001879085.1 Nicotiana attenuata | reverse complement strand
CGAATAACCTCTGCCATAACGACCTGCTGATGGGGTACGGGCACCAGAGTAGTGACCCGACTCTCGAGACCTCTTGGCCTCCCTCTCTCCTCGCTCCCTGGCGAGCATACCCTCAATCCTCCTAACAATGCTCACTACCTGCTGATAAGGAATGTCCATCTCCAACTCTCGAGCCATACTATATCTGATGGGTGGAATAAGACCCTCAATGAACCTGCGAACTCTCTCCCGAACTGTAGCAACCAAAGCCGGTGCATGCCTGGCCAACCTGGTATAACGGATAGCATACTCTGAAACGGTCATAACACCCTGGCGCAAATGCTCAAACTCTGCGCGCCATGCATCCCTAAGACTCTTGGGGACAAACTCTCTCATAAACATATCCGAGAACTGGGTCCAAGTCAGTGTAGCAGCCTCGACTGGACTGTCTATCTCATAAGTCCGCCACCAATCATAGGCGGCTCCCCAAAGCTGAAAAGCAGTGAAAGAAACCCCGCTGGACTCCACTATGCCCATAGTGCGACACTCCTCTAGAAATCCCAAGGCATCATCTGATGCTAATCCACTTAACACTGGGGGATCATACTTCTTGAACCTCTCAAGTCTCCGCTGCTCGTCTTATGAAGCAGCTGACCCATCCTCGGGTTGAACTGGCGCTGCAGGCGGTTTCGGAATAATCTCGGGAGCCTGCTCAACCTGCACTCACTGCTCAGGAGTGCGGACTGCGGGATTCTGTGCTCCTCCCCCGGCCTGGGATGTGGCTGCAGCAATGGGAAGCAACCCTGCCTGAGCCAAGGTGGTGTACATGCTCATGAACTGAGCCAAAGTCTCCTGGAGCGCTGGAGTAGTAGTGGCAGTAGTAGGTGTGCCAGGTGCCTGGGCTCCGGCTGGATCTGCTGGTGGTACCTCGGCGGCAGCTCGCGCAGGTGCTCTGGCTGCACCACATGCGCGTCCTCGACCTCTCCCCCGGCCCCGACCCCGGCCTCTGGCGGCTGCAGTAGGGGGCGCGGGTACCTTATCATCTCGAGTAGCACGTGTCCTCACCATCTGTGAGAGAATAGAAGTCAGAAGTTTAGAATTGATGTCCAAAAATATCGCACGATGAGGAATTCAAATGAAATGAAGATTTTTCCTAAACAGTTACATAGCCCCTCATAGATAAATACAGACGTCTCCGTACCGATCAACGAGACTTTTATAAACCGGCCTGTGTTCCGTGACTCCTATGAACCTAGAGCTCTGATACCAACTTGTCACGACCCAAGTTCACCCTCCATGAACATGTCGTGATGGCACCTAGTTCCTACAACTAGGTAAGCCTAACAGTGCGGAATAACAAATTAACATTTGCGGAATAATTTGTTAAAACTGAACATACGGAAATAACAACTGTATATAAGGCCACTCGACCTATACAACTCAAAAAAATATGCGGAAGTCTACAACTAAATCCCAAAACCCGAAAACTCACGGGAAACACAGGCTAATAGAATGTAGTAATCTGCTCTACACCAGAATGTCTAAACAACATGAAAGGAAATAAAGGAACTATCTGCTAAAGCCAGAATATAGTAGAGACTCCTGGTCTGCGGACGTAGCAGATATACCTCAAGTTTCAGCTAGGACTCTCCACCACGAGGATGATATGCCTGGGAGGAAATACCTGGATCTGCACATGAAGAAAAAAAACATGCACAGAAGAGGCGTGAGTACACCACAGCGGTACTCAGTAAGTGCCAAGCCTAACCTCGGTTGGGTAGTGACGAGGAAGGTTAGGGCCCTACTGAGTTAAAACATAATAAATAATGAGATAACAGAAACAGTTTAAATAAAGTCTACAGCGAGAAACTAAACCGGGTAAATAAGGAAGAGCAGTAATAGAAAGCCAAGGTAACAATACAAGGAAGAACTGCCCTCCACAAGGAATAATAGCCGGGGATCTCTTGGTATCCCGAGGATCTCTTGGTATCCTCATCATATACACGGGGGATCTCTCGATATCCCGAGGATCTCTTGGTATTCTCAATAAGTAAGCCGGGGATCTCTTGGTATCCCGAGGATCTCTTGGTATCCCGAGGATCTCTTGGTATCCTCAATAAGTAAATCGGGGATCTCTTGGTATCCCAATATATATAGAAACACATGTGTCAGGGATCTCTTGGTATCCCGCACCCTTAGTCCAGAATATCTCAAGTACAGGGGAATCTCCCGGGAAGCCGTCCCGTAGTCCCAAATTAAAACACACAACAACAACAACTCATAATCTCAGGATAATGCTAAAAATGAGGACAAGAAATAGTAACTTCTAGCCTAACATGCTTCACAGAGTACAAATAGCACAGCTAAAACAAATAAGCAAGTAAGCCAGCTAAACATGAGTCTCCAAGCTAGTACAGGTATAAACTTACAGTCTAAAATGAACAGGTAAACAGGAAATCTCAAATTAAATACTTCAAGTGGAAACGGGTTTACAACAATTAGCTCAAGTACGCGCTCGTCACCTCACATACGGGGCATTCAAATATTCAAGATCATGTCCTAAGGGGAAAGGTCCCCCACACAAGGTTAGACAAGCCACTTACATCGAACCGGCTCAATATCAACTAGAAACCACGCTCTTGCCACGAGTATCCAACTCCAAATGTCCCAAATCTATTCAATTCAATTACACATTGTAAATAACATCGCAAACACCTGGTTTTGCTATTAAATTCAAAGCTACGACGTGAAATTAGGTGAAATGACCAAAATGCCCTTCAGGCCAATGCCTCGGAATTGAATAATTTTTACATTTTCAGAACCCTCGTACTCTCACGAGTCTAACCATATAAAAATCTCCCAAATCGGAGATTAAATGCTCACTCAAAACCCAATAGTTTGGCCTAAGAAGTTTTAACAAAATTCTTCAAATTTTAATCCCAAATTCGAATTTTTAATGATGGATTTAACTACAAAATGATGAAATATAACTATAAGGGATTAAGAAAACGTTACCCAATGACCTTCACTTCAAAACCCACTTAAAATCGCCCTCTCCCGAGCTCTCAATTGATTTTTGTAACTTATGAATTCAAACCCTCGAAATTTCTATTTCTGCCCAGGGATATCCGCTTCTGCGGACAAGGGACCGCTTCTGCGGAAACCAAGCCGCTTCTGCGGTTTTCACTAAAGGGAACAGGGCCGCATCTGCGATAGCTGGGCCACTTCTGCGGCTCCGCTTCTGCGATGCCTAAGCCGCTTCTGCGACTCCGTTTTTGCGGAAATGGCAACGCTTCTGGGGTTTCTGAGGAAAAAGGAGACAAGCCGCTTCTGCGGCGCCGCATCTGCGGTTCGCAAGCCGCAGATGCAAAAATACTAGAAGAGGGACATTCAGCTGCTGCAATAACTTCAAAATTCATCTGTTAACCACCCGAAATCATCCCGAGGCTAACGGACTACTTTTCAACACTTAAGCTCTCGTTTAGGGACTAAGTGTCCCAAAGCTCTCCGAAACTCAACACCGAATGTCCCGGCAAACCAAAATAGCAGAAATGAACTTAGGGGAAGCAGTTAATGGGGGATCGGGGCGTAAATTCTTAAGACAACCGGTCGGGTCGTCATAGGGATAGAAATGGGCTGGGTTTCCGGGGCCAAATCAATACAGAAATCAATGTCCCTGTCGGGTGGCATGCCCGGCAGGTCTGAAGGAAAAACATCTGGAAACTCCCGGATAATAGGCACAGAATCTATAGGAGGAACCTCAGCACTGGAATCACGAACATAGGCTAAATAGGCCAGACACCCCCTCTCGACCATACGTCGAGCCTACACGTACGAAATGACGTTGCGGGTAGAATAACCTGGAGTGCCTCTCCACTCTAAACGAGGCATATCCGGCAAGGCTAAGGTCACAGTCTTGGCATGGCAGTCATAGATAGCGTGATAGGGTGATAGCCAATCCATACCCAATATGATATCGAAGTCAACCATATCTAAGAGCAACAAGTCTACACGGGTCTCAAGACCCCCAATCACTACAACACACGAACGATGGACTGGTCGACCATGATAGAGTCACCCACCAGTGTAGACACATATACAGGAATACCCAAAGCATCACTAGGCATGACCAAGCATGGTGCAAAATAAGATGAAACATATGAATACGTAGACCCTGGATCAAATAGTACCGAAGCATCTCGATCACAAACCAGAACCGTACCTGTGATGACTGCATTTGAAGCCTCAGCCTCGGGCCTGGCCTGAAGAGCATAACAACGGGGCTGGGCCCCATTACCCTGAGCCATATCCCTAGGCCGATCTGCTGCTAGCTGGCCTCTACCCCTGGCGGTATGAGCTCCACCTCTATGACCTCTACCTCCACCTCTAGCACCTCTACCCCCGCCTCTAGCTGGCTGTGGAGCATCTGGTGCCTGAATCATAGGACGGGGACCCTGCTGCTGCGACTGAGTACCCCTCAATCTCGGGCAAGCCCTCCTGATGTGACCATACTCGCCACACTCATAACATCCCTCCGAACGCTGTGGCTGAGGAAACTATGGCTGGCCCTGGCGACCTGAATGACCTCCACGGAAAATCTGAAGTGGCGGTGCGCTGATAGGAGCTGGCGGTGCACTGAATGACTGGTGATCAGAATAGTGTGCCTGAGAACCACGGCAACCTGATGTACCGTGAGAAACCTGGAGAGCTGACTGAAAGGGCCTAGGAGGATGGCCTCTACCATATGAATCTCTACCTCCAGACGAGGTACCACTGAATCTGCCGGAAT
>NW_017693328.1:0-4769 GCF_001879085.1 Nicotiana attenuata | reverse complement strand
GAGTGTAAGGAGAGCTTTCAGAAGCTCAAGACAGCCTTGACCACAACTCCAGTGTTGGTTTTGCCATAAGCTTCTGGTTCATATACCGTGTATTGTGATGCTTCGAGAGTAGGGATTAGTTGTGTGTTGGTGCCGGAGGGTAGAGTTATTGCTTATGCTTCTCGTCAGTTGAAGCCCCATGAGAAGAACTACCCCGTTCATGATTTGGAGTTGGCTGCCATAGTTCACGCGTTGAAGATTTGGAGGCATTATTTTTATGGCGTATCTTGTGAGGTATTCACTGATCATCGCAGTCTTCAGCATTTGTTCAAGCAAAAGGATCTTAATTTGAGGCAGCGGAGATGGTTGGAGTTGGTTAAGGATTATGACATCACTATATTGTACCATCCGGGAAAGGCCAATGTTGTGGCCGATGCTTTGAGCTGAAAAGCAGTGAGTATGGGGAGTTTGGCATATATTCCAGTTGGGGAGAGACCTCTTGCGGTTGATGTTCAGGCTTTGGCCAATCGTTTCGTGAGGTTGGATATTTCGGAGCCCAGTCGGGTATTGGCTTATGTGGTTTCTCGGTCTTCCTTATATGACCGCATCAGAGAGCGCCAATATGATGATCTACATTTGTTTGTCCTTAAGGACAGAGTTCAGCATGATTATGCCAGAGATGTGACTATTCGAGATGATGGGGTGTTGAGGATGCAAGGCCAGATTTGTGTGCCCAATGTAGATGGGAGTTGATTTTGGAGGAGGCCCATAGCTCACGGTATTCTATTCATCCAGGAGCCGCGAAGATGTATCAGGATCTGAGACAGCATTATTGGTGGAGGAGAATGAAGAAAGATATTGTGGAATTTGTAGCTCGGTGTCTCAATTGTCAGCAGGTGAAATATGAGCATCAGAGACCGGGTGGCTTGCTTTAGCGGATGGATATTCCAGAGTGGAAGTGGGAGCGGATCACTAAGGACTTTGTAGTTGGGCTCCCACAGACTTTGAAGAAGTTCGACGCTATTTGGGTGATTGTTGATCGGCTGACCAAGTCTGCGCATTTCATTCCTATTTGTACTACCTATTCTTCAGAGCGGTTAGTAGAGATATTTATCTAGGAGATTGTTCGGTTGCATGGTGTCCCAGTTTCCATCATTACAGATCGGGGCACTCGGTTTATTTCCCAGTTTTGGAAGTATGTTCAGCGAGAGTTGGGTACTTAGGTGGAGTTGACCACAGCTTTTCACCCTCAGACGGACGGGCAGTCCGAGTGCACTATTCAGAAATTTGAGGATATGTTACGCGCTTGCGTTATTGATTTCAGAGGGTCATGGGATCAGTTTCTACCGCTTGTAGAGTTTTCTTATAACAACAACTACCAGTCGAGTATTCACATGGCTCCATATGAGGCCTTGTACGGGAGGCAAAGTAGATCTCCAGTTGGTTGGTTCGAGCCCGGTGAGGCTAGGCTATTGGGGACAGATTTGGTGCAGGATGCTTTGGATAAGGTGAAGGTGATCCAGGAGAGACTTCCTACAACGCAGTCAAGGCAAAAGAGTTATGGTGACAGGAAGGTTCGAGATGTGTCCTACATGGTTGGTGAGAAGGTTCTGTTGAAGGTTTTGCCCATGAAGGGTGTTATGAAGTTTGGAAAGAAAGGGAAGTTGACTACGCGGTTCATTGGACCTTTTGAGGTACTTCGGAGGATTGGGGAGGTGGCTTATGAGCTTGCTTTGCCACCCAGCTTGTCGAGTGTGCATCCGGTATTCCATATTTCTATGCTTCGAAAGTATATTGGAGATCCGTCTCATGTTCTGGATTTCAACACAGTTCAATTGGAGGGTGATTTGACTTATGATATGGAGCCAGCAGCTATTCTGGAGCGTCAAGTTCGAAAGTTGAGGTCAAAAGGTATAGCTCCGGTGAAAGTGCAGTGGAGAGGTCGAACCGTGGAGGAGGCTACCTGGGAGACTGAGCGGGAGATACATAGCAGATATCCTCACCTGTTTTAGGCTTCAGGTATGTTTCTTGACTCGTTTGAGGACGAACGTTTGTTTAAGTTGGGGAGGATGCGATGACCCGGCCAGTTGTATCATGAGTTACCGCTCCGTTTCCCCCATTTCTGCTTCTTTATGTTTTGTTTGTCCGTGTTTTGTGGTATCGGGTTGGTCGGATTGAATCCGGAATGATTTTGATAAAGTTTGAGACACTTAGTCTCCTTAAGAAGGCTTAAGTTGGAAAAGTCAACTGGATGTTGACTTATGTGTTAGAGGGCTCGGATGTGAGTTCCGATGGTTTGGTTAGCTTCGGGAGGTGATTTGAGACTTAGGAGTGTGATCAGAATGGGTTTTGGAGGTTCGGAGAAGATTTAGGCTTGAATTGGCAAAGTTGATATTTTGGCGATTTCCGGTTGGTAGGCGAGATTTTGATATAGGGGTCGGAATGGAACTCCGAGAGTTGCAATAGCTTCGTTGCGTCATTTGGGATGTGTGTGCAAAATTTCAGATTATTTGGACGTGGTTTGGTTGGGGTTTTGATCAAAAGAGGAATTCGGAAGATTTTAGAAACTTAGGCTTGAATCCGATGTGTTTTGGCCGATTTGATGTTGTTTGAAGTGTTTTGATGATTGGAACAAGTTTGAATAAGGTTTTTGGATATGTTTGTGCTTTTGGTTGAGGTCCCTGGGGGCCTCGGGGTGATTTCGGATGGTTAACGGAGAAGTTTGGATCTTGTTGCATCTGCTGAATTTGTTGCTTTTGGTATTTTCGCACCGGCAGATTGGGGACCGCAGGTGCGGCGCCGCATGCGCGGTTGATTAGCCGCAGAAGCGAAATGAGGCCTGAGGATCAGAGATCGCAGAGGCGGCTTAGTGGACCGCATCTGCGGAGTCGCAGATGCGGAAGGTTGATCACAGGCGCGGTTGTTGGTCCATTAAGTAATTTCCGCAGAAGCGGAGGAAAGACCGCATATGCGGTACCGCAGAATAAAAAGGGTGCTTCGCGAATTTTGGGTTATTTCACCATTTTTGACTTCGGCTTTGGAGCTTTTTGGACGATTTGGTAAGAGGGATTTCAAGGGAACTTCATTGAGGTAAGGATTTTGGACCAAAAACTCGTTCCTATGCTATTATTTCATGGATGAGAGCTAGAATTTTTGGAAATTAAGGGTGAAAATTGGGGAAGCTAGGGTTTAGGATTGGAGACCTATGATTGAGGAATTGATAGACCATTTGAGGTGGGTTTTTTGAACTTTTGGTATGTCTGAACTCGTGGGAAGATAAGGAATCTATTGGTGTAAAAATTATCGAATTTCGAGACGTGGGCCCGAGGGTTGGGTTTTGGAAATTTCAGGATTTGTGTTAATTACTGATTGTTTTCGCTTGGGCTTCGTTCCCTTAGCCTATTTTGACGTCCTTGTTCTGATTTTGGATAGATTGGACACGTGTGGAGGCCGATTCGAGGGGCAAAGGCATCGCGAGCTAGAGATTTCGCCGGTTCGAGGTGAGTAATGATTGTAAATGATGGTCTGAGGGTTTGAAACCCCTGATTGCACATCGTAGTGCTATATTAAGGTGAGGCATACGCTTGATAACGAACGTGGGGTCGTACACTATTGGGGATTGTGACTTAGTCCGTCCCAGTTGATGATTTTACCGCGTATTTAACTGAAATCTATTTGCTGTCATCCTTATTTGGGCTAAATGCCATATTTGGGCTTCGTGCCAACTATTTGAACCCTTCGGGGATTTTTATCGAATTTTCCTCACTGTTTTCACTTTATACTTGAACTCAGTCATGTTATTTTCCACTGTTTTTATGCTCAGCCATGTTTACTCCATTTTTATACTTAAATGATATTTTTAAATGATGTTTGGGCTGATAAACACTATTTTACTATTGCACGAGTGGCTTGTGAGGATTTTTTGACTGAGTAAGGCCGAGGGCCTATGTTTTGAGGAAACACTGATATTGATTTGAGGACGAGGGCTTGAGATATGTACGCCACAAGATGGCTTGATTGATATCAGGCCGAGGGCCTGGTGATGACGCCACGAGATGGCTTGATATTGCGCTTGGGCCGTAAGGGGCCCCTCCAGGAGTCTGCACACCCCCAGTGAGCGCAGGTACCCATTGTGATTCGAGATTGAGCCCGAGGGGCTGGTATTGTTCTGCGATGTTGCTCGGGGGACGGTTTTGTTGATACAGTGCCCGAGGGGCGAACCTTTACGTGTTTATTTTCCTTAATTGCCTGTCAATTATATGCTTACTTATTGAAAAAGGATTTCTACTTATCTCTTGACTGGTTTACTGTTTTCAAATGATTTTACTACTGCATTATTGAATGCCTTGTCCTTACGTGATTTATCGCTTTTAGTCTTTATTTACATTTGTTACTCACTTTACTCCCTGCACCCTGTGTGCAGATTCAGGCGTATCTGGTTCCGCTCCCGAGTGTTGATCCTTCCAGCTTCAGGCGGACATTCGGAGTTCACGAGGTAGCTGCCTGGCATCCGTAGTCCCGTGTTTCTCCTCCTTTATCACTTCTATCTATATTTAGACATTTTTACTAGCGCATAGACTCGGCGTACTTGTATTATGACTTATAGATGCTCATGACTAGTGACACCCCGGTTAGGGTTGTATTTGGGCTGTTCTTCCACATTGTTATGATATTATCTGCTACTTAGTATTATTAAATCATATTTTAGACTGTTTTCTCGCTATTTAGTTGTTTAACTTCGAATTGTGAATAGTTGGCTGGCCTTGTCTTCATGGGAGGCGCCATCACGA
>NW_017693327.1:1521-4769 GCF_001879085.1 Nicotiana attenuata | reverse complement strand
CCAGCCGCCCCAGTTCATGATGAGGTCCCAGTTGTGGATGCTCCAGCGGGACCAGCTAAGGCACCGACTGTGCCTATTGTTATTTCGGGTATTTAGGAGACCTTAGCTCGAATTTTGACCGTGTGCACCAATCTTGCTCAGGCGGTCGCTGTTTCTACTACAGCGGCTACTTACCCAGGCCGGGGGTAGGCACTCAGACTCCCGCCGCCCTACACCTGAGCAGGTTGTTTAGGGGCTATAGATACTAAGGGCACCACTAGCCCAGCCAGTTACACCTGCTCATGATTATGTGGTACCAGTCATGCCTGATGACGAGCAGCATAGATTGGAAAGGTTTGGTAGACTTTAGCCTCCGACTTTCAGTAGTACAGAGGGTCGAGGATGCCCAAGGTTTCTTGGGCAAGTGCTAGAGGATTCTTCGTACGGCGGGTATGCTGGAGACTAGTAGGGTCTCGTTCACTAGCTTTCAATTTTTGGGAGCTGCCTTTACTTGGTAGGAGGCTTATGAGAGGCGTAGCACCCCTTACCTGGCAGCAGCTCTCCATTCTCTTTCAGGAGAAGTATGTGCCGCAGTCCCGTAGAGAGGAGCTGCGAAGGCAGTTCGAGCAGTTGCATCAGGATGATATGACTGTGACGCAATATGAAATGAGGTTCTCTGGGTTAGCCCGTTATGCTCTCTGGTTCCCACAGACAGGGAAATGATCAAATGGTTTGTTGATGGCCTCACTTATCAGCTACGGATTCTTATGACTAGAGAGAGGGTGTCTGGTGCTTTTTTGAGGAGGTTGTTGACATTGCTCGGGACATAGAGTCGATTTATCACCAGGAGCGAGTGGAGAGGGAGGCCAAGAGGCCTCGTGGATCCAGTAGTTTTGGGGGTGCTCCTCATGGGGGTCAGTTTTAGCACGACAGAGGTCGTCCATTCAAACATGCTCAGTCAGCCCGCCCAGTTCACCGTGGGGCATCATCGGACCATGGTTCTCACAGTTCTCATCAGGGCCATTTATCACTTAGTGCCCTCCCACCCCAGAGTTCGTCCCGTGCTCCAACAGTTCAGGGCTCCTCCATGCCAGGTTCTTTTACCAGTCATCCAGGTGCTAGGGGTTCCCTTCAGTCCCCGTCACCAGCACCAGTGGGTTGTTATGAGTGTGGGGAGTTGGGGCATATGTGGAGGCAGTGTCCTCATCGTCCTGGGCGTCCGACTCAGTAAAGGAGTCGGCTATCGACTTCAGTACCAGTTACTTCACTACCTGCCCAGTCAGCTAGGGGTGGAGGACAGTCAGCTAGGGGTCGCCCTAGAGGGGGAGGTCGATCAGGTGGTGGTCTGGCCCATTTCTATGCACTCCCAGGCAGACCAGATGTTATTTCTTTAGATGTCGTGATCACAGGTATTGTCTTAGTTTGTCACAGGGATGCCTCTGTATTATTTGATCCTGCTTCCACTTTTTCATTTGGGTCATCATATTTTGCTCACTATTTGGATAGGCCCCGCGAGCCTCTTGTTCCATCTGTCCATGTATCTATTTCGGTGGGCGATACTATTGTTGTGGACCGCGTATATCGGTCTTGTGTGGTGACCATTGGGGGTTTGGAGACCCGAGTGGACCTTTTGCTGCTTAGTATGGTTGATTTTGATATGATATTGGGAATGGATTGGTTGTCCCCATGTCATGCTATTCTAGACTGTCACGCTAAGACGGTGACGTTGGCTATGCCGGAGGTGCCACGGATTGAGTGGCGAGGTTCGTCGGATTATATTCCCAGTAGAGTGATTTCATTTTTGAAGTCCCAGCGGATGGTTGGGAAGGATTGTCTTTCTTATTTGGCCTTCGTGAGGGATGTCAGTGCAGAGACTCCTACCATTGATTCAGTTTCGGTGGTGAGGGATTTTTCGGATGTGTTTCCTGTAGACCTACCGGGCATGCCACCGGACAGGAATATTGACTTTGATATTGATTTGGTGCTGGACACTCAGCCCATTTTTATTCCATCGTATCGTACGACACCGGCGAAGTTAAAGGAGTTAAAGGAGCAGCTTCAGGAACTCCTCGATAAGGGGTTTATTCGGCCTAGTGTGTCACCTTGGGGTACGCCTGTTCTATTTGTGAAGAAGAAGGATGGCACTATGAGAATGTGCATTGATTACAGGCAGTTGAACAAAGTCACAATCAAGAACAAGTATCCTTTGCCTCGTATCGATGATTTATTCGACTAGCTTCAAGGAGCGAGAGTGTTCTCCAAGATTGATCTCAGGTCTGGGTATCACCAGTTGAAGATTAGGGACTCGGATATTCTTAAGACAGCTTTCAGGACCTGATATGGTCATTATGAGTTCCTTGTGATGTCATTTGGGTTGACCAATGCCCCAGCAGCGTTCATGCATTTGATGAACAACATGTTTCAGCCTTATCTCGACTCGTTTGTTATTGTATTTATTGATGCTATCCTGGTGTACTCGCGTAGCCAAGAGGAGCACGCTGAGCATTTGAGAGTTGTATTGCAGCAGTTGAGGGAGGATAAACTTTATGCAAAGTTCTCCAAGTGTGAGTTTTGGCTCCGTTCAGTGGCGTTCTTGGGGCACGTGGTGTCCGGTGAGGGTATCCAGGTTGATCCGAAGAAGATAGAGGCGGTCCAGAGTTGGCCCAGACCGTCCTCAGCCACAGAGATTCGTAGCTTTCTTGGTTTGGTGGGTTATTACCGTCGGTTCGTTAAGGGATTTTCATCTATTGCATCGCCCTTGACCAAATTGACCCAAAAAGGTGCTCCTTTTAGGTGGTCGGATGAGTGTGAGGCGAGCTTTCAGAAGCTCAAGACTGCCTTAACCACAGCTCCCGTGTTAGTTTTTCCATCAGCTTCAGGTTCTTATACGGTATATTATGATGCTTCTTGGGTCAGCATAGGGTGTGTGTTGATGCAGGAGGGTAGAGTGATTGCTTATGCTTCCCGTCAGTTGAAGCCCCATGAGAAGAACTACCCTGTTCATGATTTAGAGTTGGCTGCCATTGTTCATGCGTTAAAGATTTGGAGGCATTATCTCTATGGTGTGTCTTGTGAGGTGTTTACTGATCATCAAAGTCTCCAGCACTTGTTCAAACAGAAGGATCTCAATTTGAGGCAGCGAAGATGGTTGGAGCTGCTAAAGGACTATGATATTACTATTTTGTATCATCCGGGAAAGGCCAATATGGTGGCCGATGCCTTGAGTAGGAAGGCGGTGAGCATGGGCAGTCTTGCATTTATTCCTGTTG
>NW_017693327.1:0-539 GCF_001879085.1 Nicotiana attenuata | reverse complement strand
GAAGATATGCACATACATTTTAAACAACTTAATGGTTCAACATACAAGAGAAGATATGCATCAAAAGGTATGTATACATCCTGAAACTACCACATAGGGCATAATTCTATATGTTTTAATGTTACTTTACCCATGTTTTAACCTTTTTGGTGCTATTTGGTGTTAATTATTGGTTTTATGACTAATTAAGTTGTGTGTGATGATTTAGGATGTTTGGAGTGCAAAATTATGAAGAAAAGATGCTCCAGCTATAGGAGAAGAGGGTGGATGCGTCACATCCAACCATGGGAAAAAGGCTAGCGCGGAGTTTGCATATAACAACAGTTATCAGTCGAGCATTCAGATGGCTCCATATGAGGCTTTATATGGGAGATGGTGTAGATATCCAGTAGGTTGGTTTAAGCCGAGAGAGGCTAGGCCTTTGGGTACAGACTTGGTTCAGGATGCTTTAGACAAGGTGAAAGTGCTTCATGAGCGGCTTCGTACAGCGCAGTCAAGACAAAAGATTTATGCTGATAGAAATGTTCGGGATGTGTCTT
>NW_017693326.1:0-4769 GCF_001879085.1 Nicotiana attenuata | reverse complement strand
CCATCGCGAACAAGAATATTTCTATATGGTGACTGATACGCACCCTGTATTGAATATATCTGGGCTTATTGCCATGTTTGGGGCCTTGTGCCGATCTGTAGCATCCTTAGAGGATGAATGTCATTGTGATAGCATGCTTTGTATAATCGTTGATCTCAGTCCTGTGTTTAATCACTGTTATGAAACGCTAAGTCACGTTTCCTGAAGTTAAATTCTAAAGTATATTCTTCTTAATAAATTGGAAATTGAGAAATTAATTAAATCTGTTACGTGACTCATATGCATATTGTGGATTGAGTATGGATCGGGCTGCACGCCGCAGCGAATGGTATGATTATATTGCGCTTGGGCTGAAGGAGCCCCTCCGGAGTCTGTACACACCCCAATGAGCGCCGTCGACGTTAAATGGATCGGGCTGTACGCCACAGCGTGTTCATGTGCATTGCATTGCATCCTTACATTTTACTTGCCTGTTATATTTGAAGTTGTTTTGCTGTTGGTTCGTAGTAAGGTGTAGGACTGTTAGTCTTAGCTTTGCTTTGTGGTATTTCGTGGATTTCTTATCTTCAGACATTTTATATGCTTATTACTCACTGAGTCGGTAGTACTCACCCCTACTCCCTGCACCTTGTGTGCAGATTCAGGTACACCGGAGGCTTAGCTGAGCAGTCTTTGTTTCCCAGAGCTTATCAGAGTTGTTGAGGTAGCTGCCTGACGTTCGCAGGACCTGACTACTCTTCCTATTTCAGTTTTATTTATATATACATTTCCAGACTTGAGTATTTTCGTTCAGATATTGTTATTCAGATTGTTTTAGAGGCTCTAGACTAGTGACCCCAGATCTTTGGGAGCGTTTTATCAGACTTCGTATTGTTCTCAGTATTATTCAATTATAACTATTGGATTATTATTCTAAAACTATTATAATCTCTTTAGATTGTCGGTTTGAGGTTTACGGTTGATTTGGGAACGATTGTGGTCAGGCTTGCCTAGCAATATTGTTGGGCGCCATCACGACCGGGTTTTGGGGTCGTGACAAGTTGGTATCAGAGCCAAGGTTACTAGGGCTCGCGAGTCATGAGCCGGTTTAGTAGAGTCTCGCGGATCGGTACGTAGACGTCCGTATCTATCATTGGGAGGCTACAGAATAAGAGTGAATGACTCTCGAGAATGGTATCGGAGTGTCAATAAAGCACGAGTGGTTCTGTTCGTTAAATCAGGTAAGTTGTAGATGAATAAGAGTGAATGACTCTCGAGAATGGTTTTAATGTGTTCAAGAATCTACATGTAACACTCAGGTGTTTTAAGGCTGTGTATGTGACTAAAGACAGTGTTTTCAATAGAAAATGTCAAGACTTGTGGTATTTTTATGTTGATCATGGGATCCTATGTGTCGGTACCTGGAAAGTAAAGGAAGCGAATTTAGACTCGCAGAAAGTTCTTCACAGTAAAGCATTCGGGAGTGTGGTATTTCTGGGAAACAATTGAGAGAGTATTCAGTGGCCTATGGGTCTTAGACAGTGTGGTCTTATGTGCGAGTCTCGTGTGGTAAGCCTGGATTGAGGCATTGTGATGCTACAATGAGGAAGAAATATCAAGTGGATGATGAATAAAAAGGGGAATTAGATAGATGGAATAGCTTGATAGTAGAACGAATCGGTATGGTAAAGATATGATTAATTCTTCGTATGTGTTCGAGGTAATGAGCTTTTACCGGTGTGGTGCAGCAAGGCTCTTGAGTTTTGATAGCTTGCTTAGCTTGGTTCGGGTAGAAGGATTCACTCCTGGCAGTTTAGCTTGTGCAGTGGAATTTGGGGAGAGTTCTTGATAAGTTTTACCGTGGTTTAGAGACGTATAAATTGCCTATGGGCATGCGAAGCATGGAATGTGTAATGATTTCTCTTCTTGATGGGATTGATGGAGAGTTCTTGACTAGTGGAGTACGTAGATGTTTGTGGCTAGGAAGGGAGATGGAGTTCTCATGTTATACTAGTGTGGTATGGTATATGCGATATGTGGTGGAGGATTGGGATTTGTGTGTGTAAGGTTACGGTTCTGTTCATAATGGAAAGCCATTTAATTCTTAAGCATCACGGGCAGCTGCAGGTGATTAAAGAATCGATCTTCAAATGATTAAGGAAAATGGTATTGCCAACCATAGTGATTCGACGGGGGTATATGTTCCAGTAAAAGGGCAATGTGATGTAAACTGATAATACTTCGATAGTGTTGCGGCATTTGGGATCGACTGTTGATATCTGAGTTTGTTTGATGGCACAGGGAAACTTTAGAATACCTTTCGTGGGATGCTTGGGTACTTGAGGTGTGATATGTATTCGTACGGCGCAATTTGGGATCAGATATAGTGATTTGTGTGCTATATGGAGCTGGAGACTAGGAGTTCTCGTGTTTAGGCTATGCAATTGTTGTAAATCGTGTGCATTGGCACCGTCTAGCGGTTATTGTGAATTAGAGGTCCGAGTGGATCTTTCTTTGCTTGGTATGCCAAATTTTGGATATGATATTGGATTGTAGGCTGGTTGTCTCAGTGTTGGGTTATTCTAGACTATTGTGCTATGGGCTAGGCCGGAAATGCCACGGGTTGAGCGGCAAGGTGCATTGGATTATGTTCTTGCAGAGTGGTATGTACTTCAAAAGATGCAGCGGACGGCTGAGAAGGATTGCTTTTCTTAATGGGGCATTCGTGATGGATGTCAGTGCAGAGGTTTCTACCATTGATTTAGTTCCGGTATTGATGACTTTTTCGGATGCATTTCTTGTGGCCGGGCATGTCGCCGGGCGAGATTGGGATTCGGTATTGATTTGGTGCCGGGCACCGTATCGTAAGGCTCCAACAGGAGTTATAGTAGTGGAAGGAGCAGCTTCAGGCTTCTTGGTGCTGAGTTCGTGGGCACGCCGATGTGGCTATGTTTTTTTTTATCTGGAGTTAGCTTGGTTGGCCCCGAATTATGTTGATGAGGGGTAGGTTGATTCGATCGTTATTGAGCTTGCTAGTGATCTAAGGAGAGCTATGAGTTGCTTTTCGGTGTGTTGAGACGCCATGATTTGTTGGATATGAGCACATGTGGTGCGGTTCTATTGAGGATTCATAGAGAAAGTCGAGCGGGAAGAGTAATTGAGTGTTGCTCGGTAAATGGAGTGTTGGCTATGACCTATCGGGTTGCGTGTCGTATGTTATCTGTTTCACCGTGGGTGTAATGAATTGCTTGGGTTCCAGACATCAAATTGTGCGTGGCTGTCTATTTCGAGCATAGTGACTTGAGGTGTTTCATGTGCAGCAGTGTTTGCACAGGATCGCGCATTGTAGCGAGGCTACGTGGAGATATGACCTTTTGGGGTAGATTCAGGTACTCTATTTCTATGATGTGAGACGGGGTCTCAGCCTTGTGTTGTAATGGTGTTGATGAGCTTGAGGTACAGCTCTTTCGGTTGAGTCATTTGTCCTGATTTGGGTATGTTCAGACCGTTCCTCATTGGTGCGTGTATTATGCAAGTTGTGGCTTAGGCCTGCATTGAGGTGTCATGTCACCAGAGTGGTGTGTTGGATTCGAGGTGATCGTTGGAGTCATTAATGAATACGAACAGATTTGATTTCAGCTTGTTAGAAGGATAATATCGAGGTTTGGCCCGGAAATCTGTTGTGGTATTAGTCAAAAGGGAAACGGTTTCATGAATGGTTGATATGAGAAATGATTATGGTTTATAGCGTGTTTCATTTATCGTTGGCAGTATAGGAAACTGTGGGAATAAGGTTTTAGCTAATGAGGTTTTCTGCAGGTATTTGGTTGTTATGGGCAACTACTGTGAATAGAAGTTATCGTTTCGAGTGTTTGGGTTATGTAGTACATCATATGATTTCACCGAGGTTGCAGGTATGGGTTATTACAGTTGGTTCGGGCCTATTCTGAGTATAGATGTGAGGTCCTGATCTTGTGTATGATTTCGGAAAGTGCAATGTGATTCTACAATTTATGGTCTAAATGGACTGTGAAATTTCAGCTATGTTGTATTGTCGGACCTATGTAAGATAGGGTGACGTGGGATCATCCCGGGTATATGCTTGGTAAAGTTATTCAGCTGTTGGTTAGCTTTGAGAACAACTCTGGATACGCTCGAGGACGAGCGTTTGCTTAAGTTGGGGAGGATGTAACGACCCGAACCGTCGTATCAGGTATTACCGCCCTGTTTTACTCATTTATTGCTTCTTCATGTTTCATTATCAGCAACGAGTGAGTTAGAGTTGAATTGAATTGGTTTGGATAGGAAATGAGACACTTAGTCTCTTTAAGGAAGGCTTAACTTGGAAAAGTCAACCGGACGTTGACTTATGAGTTCGAAGGTTCGAATGTGATTTCCGATGATCCGGTTAGCTTCGGGAGATGATTTTTGACTTGGGAGCGTGATCTGAATTGGTTTTGGAGGTCCGGTGTAGAATTAGGCTTGAATTGGCGAAGTTAGCATTTTGGCGAAATCCGGTTGATATGTGAGATTTTGATCCGAGGGTCGGAATGGAATTCCGAGAGTTGCAGTAGCTTCGTTAGGTGATTTTGGATATGTCTGCAAATTTTCAGGTCAGTCGGACGTCGCTTGGTTGGGTTTTTGATCGAATGCGAGTTTCGGAAGTTTTTAAAGAACTTAGGCTTGAATCCGATGAGAATCGATAATTTTAGTGTTGTTTGATGTGTTTTGATGATTGGAATAAGTTTGGATAATGTTTTAAGTCATGTTGGTGCTTTTGATTGAGGTTC
>NW_017693325.1:0-4771 GCF_001879085.1 Nicotiana attenuata | reverse complement strand
AAATAACGATAGAAGATTTACAAGAGAGCAGGAATAACCTGGAACAGCAGGTGAGAGCATTAACTTCAGAGCTTGCGATTGTTAAGGCTTCTTCAAGTCAGGCTGAGAAAGAAAGAGAGCGTCTCGAGTCTTCTTTCTCAGAACAATTATCTAAAACAAGTGAAGAGATTAGAGAGCTGAAAACTCTTTTAAGCCAAAAAGAAGTTTATGCTGGAGACTTGATGCAGAATTTGACTCAAACCCAAGAAAATCTGCGAACTTCTGAAGACCAGGTGAAGGCCTTAGAAAAATCTCATGCCTCTCTCCAAGCCTCTTATAACTCAGCTATGAATGAAAATGAGAGTCTCAAAAATGAAATTGCTGCTTGGGAAAGAGATTATGAGCTTCTTGAAGATAAGGCTGCAGTTGATGTAAGCTGGGCTTTTCTGAACTCCCGTCGTGATGCCTTAGTTGAAGCCAGCCAAGAAAACTTTAATCTGGAGTCAGAGTTAGCTAAGGTGATGGAAACTATTGAAAAATCTCAACAACCATTGGACTTCCCTTCTCCCGCGATTGAAGTTTCCGAAGCTGAAGCTACCGGAGTTGATGTTCCCGTGACCGCTGGAATTGCCTCGGGTGATGCACCCTCTTCAAGCTCAATCGTGCCCCTTACTGCAAGTCAAGTTGAAACTTCATCTATTGATACTCCAATGGTTGGAAATCAACCCACTTCCGTTGGTGATGCTGTTCCAGCTGAGCACGCTGATGATCCTCCTTCAATCCTTTCCTCTCAGTAAAAATTTATATCTATTTTTGAATTCCTTTTTGCAGGTACCTATTTGGAAAACAGTATTTAAAGCTTTTGGGTTCATTTGAGAGTTTTTGTAATCAAACCCTTGGCTACTATTTGAGGGCTGATTTTTGGAAATACAAGTCCCCAAGTCTTGTTATGGGGCATTTAGTATAAACAATTTGATGACTAAGTTTATACTTAGTCTTTAGTTTTAAATATTAGGAAGCTTTTATTTATCATTGCACTTCCGTATGTTCTATCCTTGCCTTTTTATTTTTAAGGACTTAAATAATAGTCTGTATTTTTGTTCTTTGAAAAATGCTTCTGTTAATCCCATGACTAAATAACATGAGTTTTATAAAAGAGGGCCCTTTTATATTTTGACACTTAATGAAGAAGACGTCTCAACTTCATAATGGTGTGATCATACGATAAAAGAAATAGGAACACACATGTTTTTGCAATAACTTCGAGAAATTTTTACTTCTGGACTTTGACAAGTTTTGTATAATACTTTACATGTGCTTGAATTACATCTATAACTTTCTCGTAACTGTTTTTTCTTGTAACAGATTTTTTGTTTAAAAAATAATAAACACAAGGTTTTTCTTTATAACCCGTTTTAGAACAATAAATGCAAGGTTTTTCTTTACAACCTGCTTTAGTACAGAGCTTTTACTTAGTACACAACTTTTACCCTAATTACAGTAAAGATTTCTTTAGCCTTGGATCATGACTTCATTTGACTTTTATTACTCTGCACTTGACTTTTTCCCAGGCTTGATTTTTCTTCAATCTTCTCTGCCCTCTTTATATATACTTGTGTATATTATGTAGTCCCCCAAGTGTTTGAGTGTTGAAGTATGAAGCCTCGAGCACTTGATAGTTTCCCTCATTCGGTCCTTTTCCTGAAAAGGAAATACATACGGGACTCGGAGGTACGATTATAGATGAAGATTGCTTAACCCGTTTAAATTTCTATCAGAATAATTGTAACCCTGGGCCAGAAATTTTAGATTATTCCATTTTGCCTTACTGGTCGTGACTCATCATTTAGAGGGTTAGCATTTTGCCTATCATCTAAAATCGTTAGTAAAATTTTAACAATTCAAAAACAAATATAATTTAACATGGTGATACCTGACCGTGGGTTTTTCCTTAGAAGTAGTATCTCTTCAAATGAACTGCATTCCAATGCGAAGGAAGCACCTTCCCATCCATTGTTTCCAACTCGTATGCTCCTTTTCCTGCAATATCTCGAACTCTGTAGGGTCCGTCCCAGGTTGGACTTAGCTTTCCTGAATTAGCAGCCTTTGTAGATTGAATAACTTTTTTAAGCACGAAGTCCCCAATTTTGAAGTATCGAGGCGTGCTTTCCTGTTGTAATACCGTTCAACTACTTGCTTTTGTGCTGCCATCCTTATTAATGCAGCTTCTCTTCTTCCTTCGAGCAAATCAAGGTTCACCCGCATTTCTTCATCATTTGATTCTTCCGTTGCTTGAGCATATCGTGTGCTCGGTTCACCTATTTCAACCGAGATTAAGGCCTCCGCACCATAAACCATTGAAAATGGTGTTTCTCCCGTGCTTGTTTTTGTCGTTGTACGATAAGCCCATAATACTCCAGGTAATACCTCAGGCCAATTACCTTTTGAATCTTGTAACCTTTTCTTCAAGTTGTTGATAATGACCTTGTTTGTGGATACCGCTTGTCCATTACCCACTGGATGGTATGGCGTAGATGTTATCCTTTTAATTTGCCAACTTTGAAAAAATTCTGTGATTTGAGCTCCTATGAATTGTGGACCATTATCACACACGATTTCCTTCGGCACTCCAAAGCGGCATATTATATTCCTCCAAACGAAGTCTTTAACTTCCTTCTCTCGTACCTGTTTAAATTCTCCTGCTTCTACCCATTTAGTGAAATAATCAGTAAGTACAAGTAGAAACTTCACCTGAACTTTTGCTTGTGGTAATGGTCCTACGATATCCATTCCCCATTTCATAAAGGGCCACGGAGCTATGACAGGATGCAGTAGCTCAGCTGGTCTATGCATATTATTGCCGTACTTTTGACATTTATCACATTTAGATACAAAACTATTTGCTTCCTCTTCCATCTTTGGCCAATAATACCCTGCTCGAATCAATGTTTTTACCAACGACCGTCCTCCCGCGTGATTCCCGCAATGCCCCTCAATATTTCCCTCATTACATACTCCGTTTGAGAAGGTCCGAGGCATCTTGCTAATGGACCACCGAACATCTTACGATAAAGATTCCCTTGTTTTAAACAGTAACGAGCAGCCTTTTTGCGAAGTGCATGCGCTTGCTTTTTGTCATTAGGGACGGTACCATACTGTAAAAAAGCAACAATTTTGTTTCTCCAATCCCAAGTTAAATTAGTAAAATTTACCTCATTCTTATCAGGTTCGAGAACGGAATGAAATAAATGTACGACTGAAGCATTTGCATCTTTTGCCACGTCTGCTGCAGATGCGAGATTGGCTAAGGCATCTGCCTCAACATTTTCATCTCTTGGTATTTGCATAACTTTCCACGTCTGAAACTGCTTTATTAATTCTCGTACTTTTTTTAAGTACTCTTGCATTCGTGCTTCCCTGGCTGCGTAAGTCCCCAGCATCTGATTAACAACAAGTTGTGAATCACTCTTGATTATAATCTGGGTTATGCCAAGTTCTCGAGCCAATTCCAAACCTGCAATGACAGCTTCATACTCTGCTTCATTGTTAGTTATTGAATGATACTTTATAGCTTGTCTAATAGTTTCACCCGTGGGTGGTACGAGAACTATTCCTAAACCTGCACTTTTTACGTTAGATTAACCGTCAGTGAATAAAATCCAAGTCCCCGGGTTTGCGCCATTAAAAACTTGTAATTCTTTTTCTACTTCTAATTGCATCCCCTAACTGAAATCAGCTAATACTTGAGATTTTATAGCAGTCCTAGGTTGATAAGTGATTTCGTATTCACTTAATTCTATAGCCCATTTTGCTAATCTTCCTGATAATTTATGTTTATGCAAAATGTTTCGTAATGGAAAAGCAGTAACCACAGCAATGGGATGACATTGAAAGTAAGGTCTTAATTTTCTAGATGCCATGATCAAAGCAAGTGCTAACTTTTCTAGTTGCGGGTACTGTGTTTCTGCATCTAACAAAGACTTGCTTACATAATAGATAGGAGATTGTTTACCTTGATCCTCCCGGACTAAAACAGCACTTACCGCAACTTCTGATACGGCAAGATAGATGAGTAACTTCTCTCCTACCTTTGGTTTCGCCAACAACGGTGGATTTGACAAATACACTTTAAGATTCTTAAGTGCTTGTTGGCAATCTTCGTTCCATTCGAAATGATCCTGCTTCTTTAAAACTGAGAAAAATTTGAAGCATTTTTCTGAAGACTTGGAAATGAATCTCCCCAAAGCTGCAATTCTCCCAGATAGTCTTTGAACTTCTTTTTTACTCGTAAGTACATCAGGGATTTCCTCTATTGCTTTGATCTGTGAAGGATTTACCTCAATACCACGGTTAGAGACAAGGAAACCCAAAAACTTTCCTGATGCGACCCCGAATGCGCATTTTTCTGGATTGAGTTTCATATTAAACTTTCGTAAAATTTGAAATGTGACAGATAAATGAGAGATGTGATCATGAGAATGCTGGATTTTGACGAGCATATCGTCTATATATACCTCCATGGTTTTACCTAAATGTTCCTGGAACATTTTCGTGACCAACCTTTGATAGGTTGCTCCAGCATTTTTGAGACCAAAGGGTATTACTTTATAACAGTAAGTCCCCCTGTCTGTGATAAAAGAAGTTTTCTCTTCATCACTTGAATCCATTTTGATTTGGTTGTAACCTGAATATGCATCTAAAAAACTTAGAAGTTCATGCCCTGCAGTTGCATCAATTAACTGATCTATATGCGGTAAAGGGAAAGAATCTTTTGGACAAGCTTTGTTAAGAT
>NW_017693324.1:0-4771 GCF_001879085.1 Nicotiana attenuata | reverse complement strand
ATCAACCTTCGTGCTTTTACTCTCATCCTCACCAAAAGCAATCAAATAAAGTGCACGGCATCACCCTTCGTGCTTTTCCTCACATAACTCTCATAAGATGGCACGGAATGACCCTTCGTGCTTTATCACTCTTCCTCACCCAAACAACAATCACAACCAAACGGGGCGAGGGGATAGACAGATAATAAGAAACATCCCGGCAAGGGAAAAACACAAGTAAATAGCTAATTCCCGGCAAGGGAGCAACAACAATAACCTTCACATTCCGGCAAGGGAGAAAATCAATATACTCAAACCATCCCGGCAAGGGATTAATCATATTTCTTCCCATTTCTTATTCAATAGTCTTTTTAATGTTCGAGCCAACGCTCCAAAGACTTTACAATTCACAATCAATTCTCATACTCTTCGCGTTACTTAGGATTTATCAATTAACATGGAAGAGTCATAACAACATCAGAATAAGTACAAACAAGGACCCACGGTCATGCTAGACATCGGTGTATAGATACTCGTCACCACGCCTATACACCGTACTCGATCAATTGGCAAATAGCATTTATGATACTCTAATCCTATTCCCTCAAGACAAAGTTAGATCAAACACTTACCTCGGTCCGAAAATAGCAATCAAGCCTCTAACACCGCCTTTCCTCTAGAATTCGACTCCGAAACAATGATATCTAGTCATAATTAATTCAATAATATCAAATGAGGCTCAACAACATAATCCCATAGCCTAGAAATAAATTTTCTACCATTCTTCCAAAAATAGCAAAATCCGACACCGGGCCCACATGGTCCAAACTCGAGGCTCGGACCAAATTCCAATCACCCATAACCCCACGAGTTCAAATATATAATTTGTTTCAAGATCCGACCCCAAATTAAGGTTGAATCGCCCAAAATTTTCAAAAACCTAACTCTACCCATTTCCCCCAATTTCTACCCTAAATTATATGTTTTAGGCTTAGTAATTCAACAAATATTGATGGAAAATGAAGAAAACAAGTTAAGATTTACTAACCCAAGAAGTTTTGGTGAAAGGGAGCTTCAATGGATGCCTAAAGACCTTGGAGAAGAAGGAGCTCGTGTGTTTTCATGAAATTCCCGTAACTACACTGTTCTGGAAATTAAAAATATAACTGGGCAAAATTGCCCTTCGCGTTCGCGGGAAGAGGGTCGCGTTCGCGAAGGGTAACTGGGCAGGTCAACGCGTTCGCGATTGGGAGGATGCGAACGCGAAGGAGAAACACTAGGGGGGGTCCAGGATTTGTTCTACGCGAACGCGTGAAAGCCCACGCGAACGCGCTGAAGAAAGCTGCAAGGCTACGCGTTCGCGAACAGTTGAATGCGAACGCGAAGAGGAAAATACTGGGGTCCCAAATTTGGCTTACGCGAACGCGTGATGTTGTACGCGAACGCGATGAAGGAAATTCTGATGCTTCACGAACGCGGGAGAGAGAGTGCGATCGCGAAGAAGGAAATGACTGGGCACCTGTTGCAGACTTTTCTGCAACTTTTCTAAGTTTTAAAACCTCCCGGAACACCTCCAAAACACTCCCGAGCCCTCGGGGCTCCCAACCAACCACACACACTAACTCGATATCATCCTACGAACTTGCTCGAGCGATCAAATCGCTAAAATAACATCAAAATCAAAGAATCAACCCCCAAAACTCATAATTTTCATTTCAAAGTTCATAAACTTCCAACTTTAGCTATTTAGTCCGAAACACGTCAAACGACGTCCGATTTCGACCAAATTACACAGGAAGCGCTTAACGCATATTTAAGACCTGTACCGGGCGTCGGAACCAAAATACGAGCCCGATACCTATATTTTCTAACTCATTTTCATTTTTTTTTCCTTATCAATTTCAGAAAACAATTTATCAGAAAAATTCTTTTACCGGGGTTCTGGACCTCGGATTTCGACTCCGGGCATATGCCCGAGTCCCATATTTTTCTACGGACCTCCCGGGACCGTCACATCACGGGTCCGGGTCTGTTTACCCAAAATGATGACCAAAGTCAACTATATCAATATTAATATTCACCAAATTTTTTCACAGGATTCATATATTTTAACATAAAAATTTTTCCGGCTTCGCGCCCGGAGTGCGCACACAAATCGAGGCAACCAAAAGTGAGGTTTCCAAGGCCTCGGAAGCGCGAAAAAAGAAAGAACCACGGTGATGACCCTTTGGGTCGTCACATGTATGTAGCAGTTAATATTTATTATCTACAATATAACTACAAGTTTAAAAAAATTAATTTAACTTGAACTGGCAGTTATATACAGAAATTAAATACAACTGGAGGTAAATTCCTACAAATTATATACATATTCAACTATAAAATTATATAGAATCTCAACATTCAGTGTTTCCAGATTGTAGATAATTTGAAGTTTTTTTTGTAGATAATGTGTATTCTAACAACATAATAACTACGTTTAAGATAATGAAGAACAAGTGTTGTAAATATTAAACAACTGGAGGTAAAACCACCAAGTTATTTTCAAGTGAACTACTAAACTGGATAGAAATTAACAAAACAAAAGGTCTGCTACAATAAAAACACAAAGGAATTGTTCAGAAAGTTGTGTACTATACTTATCCTACAAACTAGCATCAACTAAATTACATATACATGACACTACTTCTTCTTTCTCTGTACTCTTGTTTTCTCATTCAATGCAGGTGCACCCTTCCTCCTTGCTAGTCTGCCCGTAACCTCACTTTCACTGATTGACCCATCTTCCTGCTTCTTTGTAGCATAGTCCCATAGGAGCGCTCCATAGCGTCTACGATGTTGGTCAATATCAGAAAGGTCTTCTGCGGGAATTGACAAATCTCCAAGGCTAACATACTCCGCAAAGGCAGCAACAAATACACCACAATCGCTGCAGAATACAAAATTTAAAAAATATTTACCAAATGATTAGAAATAAAAAATAATTAAATGCATAGAAAGAGAGAATAGATTTTTTACAGTGACCCTTCTTTTTGCTGTGGAATCCCTCCAACGAGCCACTGAATGTTAAGAGGGTCGCTAACTGGTTTTTCGATGTATGCCTTTGTAGTCTTGAAGTTAACGTCTTTACGCTTCCCTTAGAAACCAGTGCATGACAAATACAAAGGGATAATAACAGAAAACTTATCAACACAGGATTCAACAGCTTGATGGTTGTGTGAAGAGACCATGAAATCATATGCATAAAGTTGCTTGTCTGCAATGTCGAAAACAACCAACACCCAATGAAATTTTTCTATAATATTGACGGGCATGATCACATAGTCAACTTCATCCCATGCAACATTGGCAAGTAGTCTATACCCCAAAATATATTCTGCAACAACATCTTGGGGTTTAACAACAGAATACCTCTTTTCTGGAGGTGAATTTATGAACTTTTCATAAATTTGTTCTATCATGGTCTTGAACACACAATCCGTTATGGTAAACCTGGTCGTGTTATTGGGGCCATACTTTACTCTTTTCCTCAAATAATACATTAAAATATTAATGTGCTGCAACCAAAAATAGTTGGCATATAAACAGCAAGTCAACTTCAAATAATCTACATATAACTACATTATAACTACAATTAACTACAAAACAGAAACAAAAAATATAAAATGATGTCTAAGAACAGTTCTACAATTTAAACTACAAAACAGCATTTAGAATTATGTCTACATCATATCTACAATTTATACTACAAGTCATCTTTATATATTATCGATATCTATAGAATAAATACAGTTAAACTACAAAACAGAAGACAAGATATCTACAAATCATGTATTGGAAATAGACTCCTTGATATTTAACGAGTCATTGAGGACTTGACCGGGGTGAGCCAGGGAATAGAACCATTCTTTCTTATCAACATTTTCCACTCCAAGGTCTAACCAAGGCTTAATTTGGTTATCCTTTATGGAAAACGGAGCCTTCCTCCTGTGACAATAAATAAATGACAAAAAAAAATAGTAGATTGAATTAGATATGTAAAAGATAAATGCCGAAAAACAATTGTCAAATTATGCATTCATCCTTTTTGAACCTTTGTCAATAGAGTGGTATAACCACTTGCTGAAGTTCTCTAAAATATCCGGATCTACATTTTCACCAATAACAGTAGTAAAAGGGTGCTTTCGGTAGAAAATTTTAGGTCCAACAGAACTGCTGCCCCCAGAACTGTATAGAGGGATAAATGGTGATCGGGCATGCTTTCCCGGATGCCTTGTTCTCCCCAGATGCATAGGTGTTGCATCTTCATGTATGGGCTCGCCAAACATAACCAACTGGGATAAGTTGTCAGGCAACTCAAAATCATCTAGTGTGACCCCATTCTTCTCAACTCCTGATCCTTCTGAATCACCTAGATCAACATACTCTGCATCTGCACCTTCATTGTCATCTTCCTCGATGACCTGCTCGGTCTGAGCTGCTACTGTCACTCCGTGAATTGGGGACTGTGCATTGATATCTTCCATCACTGTAACACAATTCATATCTTACTTAACAAGAAAGTTGAAATTTATAAACAACAAGAAAATATCTCTGAATGACAGTACGATACCTGCTTTGTCTTCATCAGCTGCAACTTGAAAATGTGTATTTCCATCACCATGTGATGGAAGATTTTCTTGACCGACTGCACCTTCAACATGTTCTGTTTTATAATTGAAAATGGTAAATAATACTGGATAATGGTGGATTGAAAGTTGTAGCATATATACTATTAAAATTATAGATAATT
>NW_017693323.1:0-4772 GCF_001879085.1 Nicotiana attenuata | reverse complement strand
ACTGAAGATTCGGGATTCAGATGTTCCGAAGACTGCATTCAGGACTAGATATGGCCACTATGAGTTTCTGGTGATGTCATTTGGCTTGACTAATGCCCCGACGACATTTATGGATCTGATGAACAGGGTATTCAGGCCTTATATTGATTCCTTTGTCATCGTCTTCATTGATGACATCTTGATATACTCGCGTAGCCTGGGAGAGCACGAGTAGCATTTGAGAGTAGTGCTCCAGACCTTGCGAGAGCAGCAGCTGTATGCTAAGTTCTCCAAGTGTGAGTTTTGGCTCGAGTCAGTGGCATTCTTGGGGCATATTGTGTCCGGAGAGGGTATTAAAGTAGATCCTAAGAAGATTGAGGCAGTCTAGAGTTGGCCACGTCCTACTTCAGTGACCGAGATCAGGAGTTTTCTGGGATTAGCAGGTTATTACCGGCGATTCGTGCAGGGCTTTTCATCCATTGCATCCCCCTTGACTAGACTGACTCAGAAGGGTGCCCCGTTTGTTTTGTCCGATGATTGCGAGAAGAGCTTCCAGAAGCTCAAGGCAGCTTTGACTACGACACCAGTTCTTGTATTGCCTTCCGGTACGGGGATGTATACGGTGTATTGCGATGCTTCACGCGTTGGTCTGGGATGTGTGCTGATGCAGGAGGGGAGAGTTATTGCATATGCCTCGCGTCAGCTGAAGATTCATGAGAAAAATTACCCTGTGCACGATCTGGAGTTGGCGGCGATTGTTCATGCTCTTAAGATATGGAGGCACTATTTGTATGGGGTGCCTTGTGAGGTTTACACCGATCACCGCAGCCTGCAGCATTTGTTCAAATAGAGGGATCTCTATTTGAGGCAGCGCATGTGGCTTGAGTTGCTGAAGGATTATGACATCACCATTCTTTATCATCCGGGCAAGGCGAATGTGGTCGCGGATGCCCTGAGCAGGAAGGCGGAGAGCATGGGTAGCCTAGCATTCATTCCAGCAGAGGAGAGGCCACTAGCTTTGGACATCCAGTCCTTGGCTAACAGACTTGTGAGGTTGGACATTTCAGAGCCCAGCCGAGTTCTAGCGTGTGTGGTCGCTCAGTTTTCGTTATTGGGGGAGATCAAGGCCCGGCAGTATGATGATCCACATTTAGCAGTCCTCAGGGAGACGGTACTTCAGGGAGGTGCCAAGGAGGTTTCTATTGGCGAGGATGGTGTGCTGCGGCTCCAGGGCCGTCTATGTGTTCCTAATGTTGATGGCCTCAGGGAGCGGATTCTAGAGGAGGCCCGCAGTTCGAGTTATTCTATTCATCCGAGAGTCACGAAGATGCATCATGATTTGAGGCAGCACTACTGGTGGCGGGGGATGAAGAAGGATATAGTGAAGTATGTGACTAAGTGTTTGAATTGCCAGCAGGTCAAGTATGAACATCAGAGACTAGGCGGCCTACTTCAGCGGATGCCTATACCAGCGTGGAAATGGGAGCGCATTACCATGGATTTTGTAGTTGGGTTGCCGCGGACTTTGTGGAAGGTTGATTCAGTGTGGGTCATCGTGGATAGATTGACCAAGTCGGCTCATTTCATCCCAGTGGCGACTACTTATACAACGGAGAGATATGCTCAGATCTATATTCGGGAGATACTCCGGTTGCATGGTGTGCCGGTGTCCATCATATCAGAAAGAGGCCCTCAGTTTACTTCCCATTTATCGAGAGCCGTGCAGAGTGAGTTGGGGACTCGTGTAGAGCTTAGTACAGCATTCCATCCCCAGACCGACGGACAGTCGGAGCGGATGGTGTAGACTTTGGAAGATATTCTTAAAGCGTGCGCGATTGATTTTGGAGGGCAGTGGGATCAGTGCTTGCCCTTAGCGGAGTTTGCATACAATAACAGCTACCAGTCCAGCATAGAGATGGCCCCGCACGAGGCTTTGTATGGTAGGCGTTGTCGCTCTCCTGTCGGGTGGTTTGAGCCTGGTGAGGCTAAGATACTTGGCACAGATTTAGTACATGATGCCTTGGATAAGGTAAAGTTGATTCAGGAGAGGCTTCGCACAGCTCAGTCCAGGCAAAAGAGCTGCGCGGATCAGAAGGCACGGGATGTATCATTTATGGTGGGCGAGAAGGTTCTCTTGAAAGTCTCGCCCATGAAGGGCATTATGAGGTTCGGGAAGAAGGGCAAGTTGAGCCCAAGGTTTATTGGCCCCTTTGAGGTGTTGAGCAGAGTTGGGGAGGTTGCCTATGAGCTTGCTTTGCCTCCTAGCTTATCAGGAGTTCACCCAGTCTTTCATGTTTCGATGCTTCGGAAGTATCATGCCGACCTGTCCGTCGTGTTGGACTTCAGCACTGTTCAGCTAGATGAGAGCTTGGGCTATGAGGAGGAGCCAGTTGCTATTATTGACAGACAGGATCGCCAGCTGAGGTCCAACAAGATTTCTGCGGTGAAAGTCCAGTGGAGGGGCCAGCCGGTCGAGGAGGCGACCTGGGAGTCCGAGGAGGACATGCGGAGCAGATATCCCCACTTATTCAGCAGTCCAGGTACTTTTCTATGCCCGTTCGAGGACGAACGTTTGTTTAAGAGGTGGAGAATGTAACGACCCGACCGGTCGTTTAGCCTTTTTGAACCCCGTTCCCCTAAATAAAGCCTCCCGTACTTACTTTAACTAGTTTACGACTTGCGGGGGCGATTGGTTCGGGGATTGGTAGGGTTTTGAGTAAAAATATGCCCATTTGCTTCTTTAGGATTTCTTAAAAGACCAAGTTTGACTTCGGTCAACATTTTGGGAAAAGGGCCCGGATCCGTGATTTGATAATTTCTGAGGGTCCGTGGGAAAATATGGGACCTGGGCGTGCGTCCGGAATCGAATTCCGAGGTCCCTAGCCCGAGTAATGAATTTTTATCTAAAATTGTTTAATAGAAGCTTTAAAGAATTCAAGAAACTAAGAAATCATTGATTCCCTAGGTATCGGGCTCGGATTTTGGTTCCGAAGCTTGGTACAGGTCCGTAATGTCATTTAAGACTTGCCCGTAAAATTTGGTGTCAATCCGAGTAGTTTAAGGGCGTTTTGACCCGTTAGAGGAGAGTTAAGAACTTAAGGATTCAATAGTTTGATTCATTTGGTTTTAGGGGGTGATTATAAGATTTAGCGTTGTTTTGGGAGTTCCGAGGGTTCGAGTAGGTTCGCCTCGTGATTTCAGACTTGTCGGTATGTTCGGGCGGGGCTCGGGAGCCCCGAGCGTCAAACAAACGAGGCTCGAGCGAAGTAGAAAAACTAAAAAGGCTGAGTCTGCTGCTTCCGTCATAACCGCATCTGCAGTTCTAGGACCGCAGAAGCAGCACCGCAGATGCGGTCAGGAAACCGCAGAAGCGGCCAAGGCAGCCCAGGCAAATCGCAGAAGCGATCTGGAAACACAGAAGCAGTCCCGCATAAGCGGCAATTCGACCGCAGAAGCGACCCAGCCATTTGGGCCAAGACCGCAGAAGCGGCCCAGAACCGCAAAAGCGGACCCCGCAGAAGCGGAAAGCCTCCGCAGAAGCGGAAATAGCTGGGCAGACCCTTCATTTAATACGAACCCAAGCCATTTCATCACTTCTCACTCCACACTTAGGCAATTTGGGTGCTTCCAAGAGAGGGGTTCAACATAGCATGGCAAGGTAAGTAATCTCCTTCATCATAAGCTAAATACATGAACATTAGGTAGATTAAACACAAAAAATTGAAAAAAATCAAGGGTTAGAGCTAGACCTAGGGTTTTAACAAAACTAAGATTTAATCATGTAATTTGCCATGTAATGAGCTAGAAATCATATATTATTGATCCTTAGAGCATAGAGAACAATTTATCTTCGAAAAATCTCGGAATCCGGGCACGTGGGCCCGGGGTCGGAATTTAGGAAACTTGTGTTAATGGTTGGGGAATTTCTTAAATAGCTAGGATTTGATCTTGTGAGGTTATATTAATTAGTTCTTACTTCGTTTAAATAGTTTGGGATTGTCCGGCTTGAATTAAGGACTTGGACTCGTTCTTGGAAGTTGGATGTGCACTTTGGAGCGAGGTGAGTCTCCTTTCTAACTTTGTGAGGGGGAACCGTCCCCATAGGATTAATAATTGATTAATTGTGCTAAATTCGGGGGCTACGTACATAATAGGTGACGAGAGTCCGTGCGTAGCAACTATTATGCTAAGTCCGGGTAGTTTAGGACCCATGAGCATGCTTTATGTGATTTTCTAGTATAATTGATTACCTTGAATTTATATGAACCCGTGTGACTAAGAAGAAAGGATTGGAAAATGACTTAAATCCATTGGCATCTTAAAAAGGAAATAATTGGCACCTCTTTGTATAGCCACCCTCATATGCGTATTGATAGTTGTTGTTGCTTGATCATGAACTTGTTTATATTTGACCGCGTCGCATGTATGATTCGCGAGCGGGGTAATAGATGCATCTATAGGCGCGCCGTCGACCCTCGGCAAGTGCACAGTTTATTTCTGTTGGATCGGGCCGTCGCCTCGGCATATTTGCGCATGCTTTTATAGCTTTGCCTGAGTTTGTTAATTATTAGAATCACACTCTCATAACTCTAAAGGAACTGATAATTGTGAATGAAGTAAGTGAGTAATTGGAATTTCAGCGAGAATATGATTTATATGTCTAGTTGTAAACTGTTGCCTGCTATGGATTTTTATTGCTAACTTGAACTTATGATATTATTTGGCCCTAGTGAGTGTCAAGTCGACCTCTCGTCTCTACTCCTTCGAGGTTAGGCGGGATACTCACTGGGTAC
>NW_017693322.1:0-4773 GCF_001879085.1 Nicotiana attenuata | reverse complement strand
GCTTAAGAGTTCTGATTGTAATTTTTATTTCCCATTTTCGATTCATCTTGGTCTGTAATAAAATTTTGTAATAACCTCTGGGGTGATTAGTGAAAAGGGAAGGGTAACCATGCATGCAAAGGGGTAGATATCATGCTCATAGGGAATTACCACACTTCTGTACTCATGTATCTTGCCTACAGCTTTGCACATTTGCATATCACATGTAGATACCATGTCTATAGGTTTATGCATCCACATAGATATCATGTCTATAAGGTTTCTGCACTTCTCCACATAGATATCATGTCCATAGGGTTTCTGCACTTCTGCACATATAGATACCATGTCTATAGGTTTATGCATCCATATAGATACCATGTCTATAGGAATTTTGCATCTCCATATGGATACCACGCCTATAAGTAACCAGAAATCCAGACTCTACGCATGCATTGGTCACTAGGGAAACCTATTTATAGGATTAAAAACTAACAGTATTCAGATACCATGCCTATAGGATTTCTGCGCTCTTGCTACGCCTGTAAAAAATATTTAAATTAATGATGCTAGAAAGCGTGCCTATAGGAACTATCAATAAAATCTGAATCACTCGTTTTAAGATTAGCACTAATTACAGAACTCGCACCATTCTGTTAAAACTGGCAACTTTCTTATTCAGTTTGTTTCTTTATTCCTGAAACTAGTAGATGCCATGCCTATAGGCAATCACGTAGGCAAACAAGTATGTAGTTAATTAATTGCACTGGTCTTCGATAAGTTGCAGCCAGGCGAGCCTAATGCGAACTTCTTTCCTGAAAATATGTAATGAACCAGCCTGCGTAACGTTAAGCATAATTTCGACCTAATCAGTACATGTAAGACATGCTAAACTACATGATTTTCTGTGATTAAAGGAGGTTTATCTGAGCCTTAATTGTTTTGTGCTCCCATAACTGCTTTCATGTGTTTTGCTTGACGCCTTAGCATTTTAACCTTTTTAAACCTCTGAAAAGCCAAGCTTCCTCCCTTTAGGATTAGTAGTCCTAAAAGCCTCCAGGACTGATAGGTGGGACGGGTAATAGCATGCAATAAGTAAACGAGACTATTTCGCGCTTAATACCTTAACGGGATGGGAAGGGTAGACATGGAGATGATGATTACACGATAACACTACGCGTACGATTGATTACCGGTGTTGTGTGGATGATCCATGTGATTTATAAACCTAGGACCCCTTTCCTTATACAACTTTGTTTAATATCAATAAAATCCTGTCTTTTCAACTACTCAAAACTCCTCCTTAATTTTACTGCATTATTCCTTTTCTTTCAAATTTTTCTTCTTTGTTTATTCAATGTATTGATTAATTTCCTGCGTTTAGTCCCCCGTTTAAATAAATTGTAGATCATCTAGACCTTGATCCCACATACTTGTCACGTATCTATTTGCAACCCTTATGTGTAAAATCCTTTGTGTATCTATTTGCATTAAAGTCATAGCATAGCATGGCCGGGAACCACACTAGTGGATCTTGTGGGGTGCCTAACACCTTCCCCTTGAGATAATTTCTAGCCCTTACCCGAACTCTGGTTTTCCAACTCAAAAACCCTTAGTGTCCTAATGCACTTAATCATTAGGTGGCGACTCTTCAAATCCAAAAACCTAATTCCCAAACGGGAATAAAGTTGTCTTTCCAAATATCGTAAACCCAATTTTGCGAGAAAAAGGGGGCGTCGACAGCATGATGACTCTGCTGGGGATTCTTTAGGCTTTTACCACTTCATGTTATATGTGACTTTATTGTTTTCTTTATTGCTTTGCTTAATACCTTTATGCGAAACTGACTTGTCTTTTTGTTTCCTTTTTCTTTAACGCTTTCATTTACTGCTTTCTTTCAATACCGTTGTATTTTTCGAGCAATTATTGTAACCATTACGAACGTGAAAATACGTGACAATCTGTTTCATTTTTTGTAATTGCATCTTCAACATCATATTCCACTCATGCCAAACAAATACCATAGCAACGTTTGATGAGTGGTTGCGCTCTTCCAATATTATTACCCCCCTAAATTTGGCAAAGGCATATTTGCGGTAAAACTAGTCGATCAGCGGTGCAGTCGACGGTTTCGTGCCTTTCCCTCTTGAGTTGTCCGCTCAAGGGTACTGGTCTAGCACCCCATAGAAACTTTATTCTGTTTAACTATTCATGCATCACTGTCAAACCTAGTCGAGTCAGTTATGTTGTCCACATAATGACTCTTTAGGATAGCCTTATCCAAAGTCCACTGGGTTCCCTTGGGACCCAAACGGACAACACCATACTCTGTACATTTATTTGGAGAACTAAATCCTGTTTATGCTAATTATTGATTTAAATAGTCGAGTTCGGTGGGGGTAAGGGACTAACGCTTTGTTTTGCAGAAAATGAGGCATGAAGTCCCCAGGTTCGGCATGGTAACCAATATTCACCCGAGGTTGCTAAGATGGTGAGAAGACCTTCGTTCCAGTGACCGGACTCTCGTCCGCAAGTATTAGGGAAACTTACCCTCTCTTTTGGAAATTCAGCCGGACAACAAAATTATAGAGGCTGCGACCTTATTCTGGGACAGTGATAGATCGGTATTTCGATTTGGGGACCTTGAAATGACCCCGCTGCTCGAGGAAATAGGAGGGTTAGCCGGTATTCCTTGGGAGACTCCGGGTTTGCTCATGTCAGAAAACCGCAAGGGTAAAGGTTTCTTCAAAATGATGGGGTTGAAGAAAAACTCAGACTTGACTTATTTGAAGGATTCCTATATTCCCTTCGACTACCTGTACGAGAGGTACGGTCATAGCAAGTCCTACCGTACCTATCCAGACGAATTCACCCTCACCTCATTGGGGCATATCCACAGGAGGGTTTTCGTCTTCATGTTCTGTTTCTTGGGGGATGATAGTGTTTCCCATGAAGAAGGCTAGGATCCACACTAGACTAGCCATGGTCACCAAGACACAAATGGAGGGGATTGAAGGGCAACATTTCAGCATAGTACCCATGATTGTTGTGGAGATCTACCGAGCTTTGGAAAATTGTCAACGAGGGGCCAGTGATTTTGAGGGTTGCAACTTATTACTCCAACTCTGGCTCATAGAACATCTCCAAAAGGGTCGATACCACCAAGAGCTTCCGCGAAGGCCGTGGAATGACCATATAGCCTTTCACCATCCCAATAGAATGAACTATATGCCTGACATGTTTGCTCGGCCAGGGGATGCTCGAGGATGGGTAGAATTGTTTGAAAACTTGAAAGAAGACAAGGTGAAGTGGATGTTCGAATGGTTCCCCACTAGAGAGTTCATCATCCGCTCTCGGGACGCTCCATTTCTCATACTCGTTGGTCTGAGGGGAACCTATCCCTATGTCCCTCTCCGGGTCATGAGGCAAGCAGGGAGAAAGCAATTCGTACCAAAGGTAGAAAAGATGAGTCATTTTAGGGTTGATTTCCAAGACGTCGATAGCCCATACAAATGTCAAGCTCAACAAATGTGGAACAACAAGATCGTCCTGGAGAGGGATTCCATAGAACCTGACAGGTATTATGCCGGCTACACCTCATACTATCCAGGTTGGCTAGAAGAAGATCATGCTGGGTTAGGACAGCCCGGGTATGTTCGAGGTCACAGGGTCATCGACGAAAGGGCTGAGATACAGGTTAAGTACAACCAATTGCGCAAGAGGATCAGGGAGTGCGAGAGCGAGCATCAGGAGATTCAAGAGGCAAATCAAAAGTTGATCGAGGAATGGAAGGATATGGCTGTCAGAGCCAACAAGCGCCTAGGGCATTTGGAGCGAGGGTTAGTAGAGCTGGAAGGGAAATTCATCCGGAGGATCGAGAATTGCCAAAACGCCGAGGGAAATGAAGGAGGACATTTGGCTAGGGCTTATCTGCTGCTGGGATTGCGTGAGCTGGTGACGCTGTTCGATGGAGCCAAAGATGCCGAGTCTGGGGAAGGTTCTTCTGGGACCAAATAGTTAGGAGTTTCTTTTCTTTTCCGCTTTGAAATGTAATAAGGCCAACGACCATTAGTGACATTTTTTACTTTATGCAATTTTAGTGTCGTTTTGGGATTTGTCTTATTTTTATCAATAAAATGAGGCATTTAGCATTATAAGTTCTCCAAATCAACTTGTCGCTAGGCCTACCTCGGGCACAACGAGGCACCCAATTTAGGACACGATTTATATTCTTGTACTATGTGTTTAAATATTGCAATATTTTTCACAGAATCCGTACTAACTTGTTACCTTTTTGTTGTTTTTACTTTTATTTTATTCCCCTCCCTAAAAGGTTAGTTCGTGCATTCTGGCATCGTCATCCTACTCCACAAGATCTAAGGGCCCTCCACCTCCTCCTCCTCCAAGTCCTATCAAAAGCAAGAACAAAGCAAAGATGGAGAACGTGAACAACATCAGAAAGGACGACTCAGCTGAAAGGGTAGAGGTTCCTCAGGGTGTTCAGGTATCCAAAGAAAGTGCCGCTCAGCTCGAACAAAAGTTACTGAAATTTCAAGAAGAACTAGACCAAGTTCGGAACTTGGCAAGTCTGTCATTCTCCCTCACTACTCCAGACATCAACTTTCCCAATGCTCAACATCCCATCCCACAGCATCCCAAAGCCGCAAAAACAGCCCGCTACTCATTGCAACACACATCCCAACAACACTACCACTCCTCATTCCTCGAACCACTCAAATAGATCATCCCCACCACACTCCCATATATGTGGAAACCTTACCACAATACACTCAA
>NW_017693321.1:0-4773 GCF_001879085.1 Nicotiana attenuata | reverse complement strand
ATTTTTATGCCTAACCTAGGATGGTGGTGTTGTAATTGGTGTATGGTGGTGTTGTAATTGGTGTATGGTGGTGTTGTATTTAACGTGAATCATTTGAGGAAATAAGTGTAGGGTGATGTATGCCGGAAATTGCAAGCAAATTGTGGAGCCTTTGTGGAGGTTGTTGTCCTTGAACACCTTAGTAGTGGGGAATGGGCACTTTGTATGAATGAAATTAATTGGGGCAAGTGTATGGTGCCATTGGGTGGTGAAGTCTGAGTACCCACCATACTGGCACAGGAAGGATATATTTGATGGTTCTTCTGAATTTTTGCAGGTACTATGGCTCCAAAAAGGCAAAGGAGATCGGCAGGCGCATCCCAACGGCCCACCTATGATGAATCCAGGTTCCAATCAGAACTAGCGGAGGACGACTTTCATGCCAAGGCTACGAAGAACTTCATCCATGAGATCTCGCTTGACCGGGCAGCCCTACGCGTAGAAAAGGCAGAAATGTATGAAGAGATTCGGAGGAGGGAAATGGAATTCTTATTTGATGACCCTGCCCCGGTCAACAAGATGCTTGTTAGGGAGTTTTATGCAAACTGCCCATTGAACTTAAGTAGGGGGTGATTGTGCGAGGCAAGGTGGTCAGCGCCACAATTCCCATGATTCGCCAGGTGTTGCGGCTGCCTCAGTTCACTAGTGACATTGACTACTACCACGACAGGCCAGGGGTCACATGGGAGGTCATGACTGATATACTCTGTGCAGAGGGGCGACCAACATGGATACGTGACCAAATCACCCTGAACTCCAACTCATTCACGCACTTGGCTAAGTGTTGGTTAACTGTCATTTGCAGCCGGTTCCTGCCCTCAAGCAATACAACTGACGTGAACTTCCAGCGTGCACTGTTGACATGGTGCTTCATGATGAAGAAGGATTTTGATGTGGCAAGGGTAATTAGTGATGAAATGGTCCTACGGGGGCCGCTGCTGTCAAAGGGATTCTACTTCCCTTCTTTGGTGACTACACTGTGCCTGCTGAAAAATACCCCCACCAATCCTGCCGATGGAGACTTGCCCCCTAGAGCAGCATTCAGAGCCTCAGGCATCAGAGTGGGCCGGGGTACACGTACCACAATTGAGATAGATGTTGAGGATGACGATCCGATTCCTCTTGCACCGTCCAAGAGGTCTGTTGACAGTGCCGGGCCCTCTCGGCGCCCCCATTCTTGAGCAAGCCTATCCCGCTCACAGTCCTCCCAGCCTATGCTGCGTTCCTTGGAGGAAGAGGTCTCGCGGATCTCCGCACCTCGGTGGATGGCCTACACACGCGGATGGATGCCATGTCGCAGAGGCAGTCTAGATCTGAGAGCCGGTTTATGTCCTGGTTAAGTGCATCAGGGAGAGCTTGCCATGTAGACCCCAGCACCGTCTCCGACTCTGATTGAGTCTCAGGGAAGTCTTCTAACCCTTCTGCTCTTAACTTTCTTGATATGACATGGGGACATGCCATGATTTTAAGTGTGGGGTGGGAGACTTGCTCTAACTGTGTGTTGTAATGTATATAGATGTTGTTGTGCTGTAACATTAGATTGATGTGTTGTATATATTTGAGTGTGTGTATATTAGGAGTAGATGACTTGGCCCAACGACGAACACTTGTCGACGGGTCTCTTGAGGGTCAAAGTCGGAATTAATGTAAACTGAAAACAAGTTAGAGGACTCTTCCTCAGGACGGACCACTTGGACAGTAATCTTGAGGGAAGTAGTCCATGTAGAATTTTTTTCTTTTATTTTTTTTTTTAATTTTTTTTAAATTTTTTCTCTTCTAAGTAGTGTAATACTTCCCCCTTGGTTTTTCTTTTTACCATGGTTCTTTTCCAAGGGTTTTTCTTGAACCGGGTTAGGTAGATTTTCCTTTTGTAGTTGTTGGCCCAAGTTCAGATGAAGTTTTGAAGATTGACAAAATGAACTCAGTCATGAACCAGGTCCATCATGTGAGACACAATGTTGATATGCTTACACATGTGACATACACGTGAAGAAGATAAGTCTCAAGGATCAGCAACAATATCTTCTGAATTGATCGAAAAGATTGCATATAGGATAAGGAGTTGAAGTCTCCTTATGAAAAGAGAATTATATCCGGATCAAGGATATGGATTAGGAGTTAGAGTTGTTCTTGGACTCGAATTGTCAAAGGATCCACAATTCGAGTTCTTATCAAACTCTGATTACTAACTCTATAAAAATAAGGATTGTTCTCTTTTACAGGTGATTGCACATAACCAGAAGTTAAGCATATTTGAGAGCAAAAAGATCAAGTCTGATTTGCAAGCAACATATGCGAGATACAAGTGTGCACGTCTGAAGCTACATGAACTAAGATAGAAGAACCAGTTTCATCATTGTGTTTATTCTAAGTCTAGTTCAATTGTAGTAGGTTTTCATATTGTACCTTTTAGCTTTATCTAGAAGCAATTGTAATAGGTATATTGAGTATTCAAGTTAGAGTTAACTTGAAAGTGTCGCAACAGTTGAGGCTGTGTGCTACACTGGGATTAGAGTTAATCCTTAGGTTTACAAAGAGTTTTGTAAATGCAGTTTTTGGCTTAGTGATTTTAGTGGAGTTTGGGAAAATCCTACTGAGTAGTAGGTCATGGCTTTTTCACCTTTTGAGCCAGGTGTTTTTCACGTAAAAATCTCTGTGCACTTTACTTTCAGTATTTGTTATTCCGCAAACTGCTGTAGTTAGAACACTCAGAAGAACCTGGTTCTTCTAACGCGAAAATTAGGTACCACACAAATCACCCCCCCTCTTGTGTGGTATTAAAGTTTAAAACATCAATTGGTATCAGAGCAGGTTATCCTTGAAGAGGTTAACACCTTAGGAAAAGATCAACATGAGTGCACCACCTGGGAACTGGGAAGGGCAATCCACTGCCAGGCCTCCTCTCTTTAATGGTCTCTACTACTCCTGGTGGAAAAACAGAATGAGGGACCTTATAATGGGCGAAGACTATGAGCTTTGGGATATCATCACTGATGGTCCTTTAGCTACAACCAAGAAGAATGCTGAAGGAGTGGATGTTCCAAAGACAAGAGTAGATTGTACTGCTGAAGCTCTAAGGAAATGGGAGAAGAATGCAAAAGCCAAGAAATGGTTAGTGTGTGGACTTGGTCCTGATGAGTACAGCAGGATTCAAGGCTGTACTACCGCCAAGGAGATTTGGGACACTTTACAAGTGGCTCATGAAGGAACACCTCAGGTGAAGAGTCAAGAGGAACACTGCTGTATTCTCAATATGAGAATTTTACTATGAAGGATGGAGAAACTATCCAAGAAATGTATACCAGATTCACTACACTGACAAATGAACTTGAGTCTCTTGGAATGATTATCCTGGAAGAAGACAAGGTGGAGAAGATTCTAACTAGAGTTCTGCCAATCTCCTGGGAAAGCAAAATCACTGCCATTCAGGAATCCAAGAACATTGCTACTTTAAAGTTGGATGAACTGATTGGAAATCTCACTGCCTATGAATTGAGAAGGCAAACAATGAAGATGGATGCTCCAAAGAAAGAAAGAAGTTTGGCTCTCAGAATTTCAGAAGGATCAGATCTTGAAGATGATGAAATGGCTATGATAACCAGAGATTTCAAGAAATATCTTATGAGAGGAAAGGGTGCTTCAAAAGGAACAACATTCAGCAAACCTAGGGCTCCTGAGAAACAAACCAATGAGGGGTGTTACAAGTGTGGGAAGACTGATCACCACATCAGAAACTGCCCTCAATGGGAGATTGAATGGAAGAAAGAAAGAGCTGAAAGAAGAAACAGGAAGAAGGAACAGGTTCAACCAAAAAGAAACAAAGGTTCAACTAAGGCTATGGTTGCTGCTTGGGGAGAAACATCAGATGAGGACTCTGAAGATGAAGCTGAAGATGAGCAAGCTCTTATGGCCATCGGAGAATCAGAAGATGAACAAGAGGTAAGTATTCTACACCTTAAAGAAAAGATTAAGTTCTTGTCTAAAGAAAAACTGGCTGATCTGCTGATGGATTTCATAGATGAGTCTGAAATAATAAACAGTGAGAAGGATGTTCGGTCTAAGGAATGTGTTATCCTAGAAGAAAAATGTAAAAGGTTAGAGTCTAGGGCTGATGAGAGTGACAACACAAATACTGAGTTGAAGAACCAGGTTCATCAACTTGAAAATAAGATTCTAGAACTTAGATCTGAAAATATTAACCTGAAATTAGGGACAGAAAAGAAAAGGGCTGATCAATCATTTCTCACCCTAGAGGAAAATCTAGGAAAAATGAACTGTACAAGAAAGATGAATTGATTAAAGTCCTAAAAGAAGATTTAGGAAAGGTAAAGCATGAACTAGACAGAACATGCAAATGGAACAAGGCTTCTGATGCACTCTCCTGGCTGCAAGAACATCATAGTAGCAACAAGAGAGGACTTGGATTTGGGACACAAGCTCCAAAATGGGATCCCAAAAACAAGTATCTCACACTTCCTGAGAATAAGATCTGCACACACTGTGGTAATACTGGCCATTACAAAAATGAATGTAATGCAAGAGAAAAGGCCAGTCAAAAGAACAAAGTCTTTGTTCAAGAAAAGCATAAACTGCCTGGTAAAGAAAAATTTAATTCATCCTTTTGCCCATAGAAAGGGACCCAAACTAGTTTGGGTTCCTAAGACTAACCCCTGATTTCATTTTGTAGGTTCAAGTGAAAGGGAGGAGCCAAATATGGTATATGGATAGTGGCTG
>NW_017693320.1:0-4773 GCF_001879085.1 Nicotiana attenuata | reverse complement strand
CCTGAGCTGGTCCTGCTGGAACGGTCTGGGCCGGAACCTCATCCTCAAACTCTACCTGAGGCTCCAGTGCTGGTGCTCCTGCTCGAGCTCTAGGCTGAGCCCTGGCCCTGCCTCGGCTTCTAGCACGGCCTCGGCCTCGTCCTCTGCCCCTTGTAGGAGCTGCAATTGGGGGCTCGAGCTGTTGATCAGCTGACGAAGCGGTACGTGTTCTCGCCATCTGCAAAAGAACAGAGTAGAAGTTCAATTAGCATTCACATCAATAATAATTTCTAAAAACAGTGGAGCAAGAAGAAAAACTAGCGATTTAAATAAAAAAAATTGGATTATTCAACAATCAAGAGGTAATTTTTAAAAGTTTGCTGATGGTAAGGGTAAATTTGGCCAGATAGTATAACAGCAGGGATAAATTTGGCTGGATAGTATAACTGAGGTAAAATGTGGACAATATTTGAAAGTAAAGGAGTATATTTGACCCTTTTGCGTTAAAATTAAGACAAGTGCGTGCTGACTATCTCTTCAGACTGTAGTATTTATCCCTTATGATGCGTTTTTTTTTCCGGACATTGTGTGAATGCAGGATGCTTCATGCACCTGGATGATCCTTTATTAAAATAATCTCTTAAATATTAGGGTATTAAAATTAGCTCTTGATTTTGGAAAAAGTAGGCACATTGGAGTGTGTACAAATACCTGATTCTTTTATAAGTTGGATTTTTGCTCTAATAATAAACTGCCACGTCGAGTTGAGGAAACAGCTCGTATAGATTTTATTTATTACTTTTACACAAACTAAAAAGAGAGATAAAAAGCGTCATTAAAAAGAGATTTCCGCTGCCCGGATTTGAACCCGGATACCTTGAAATGATGGAATTGCCAGTGCTACAGCGGATAAACTTAGCTCTATAAACTGCATAAATATTAATATATACAATAGTGCACCACGGCCGAGTCTCAACACTAAAATATTAGTAAATGATACTGCTTCTATGTTTAGTACCTGACTTATGAATATTTATATACTCATTTGATACACTTCATGCGTTTTTTACTCAATCACTTTTTCATTCATTATTAAAAATACTCTAACATCGGAAATAGTATCTGTGCCTTTTTAGGTAGAGATAAGACTGCGTATGTCGTATTCTCCCCAGACCCCACATGTGAGATTACTGTTATTATTGTATTAGAAATACTCTAACAGTGTAGTTCATATTATCCAAAAATAATTTTCTTTTCACAATACATGTTGGATCGGAAAAGAATTAAAAAAAATGTTAGTGAGAATCGACTCTACACAAGGCAGGGTCAATTCGGAAATAGTCTCTCTATCTTCACAAGGTAAAGGTAAGGACTGCATACATATTACCCTTTTCAGACCTTACTTGTGGAAATATATTGGGTATGTTGTTGTTGTTATTGTTGTAATTGACTCTATACGTATTGTGTGGTATTGTGTGGGAGATTCAGTTGATCAATATCACTAAATTATAATCTTGGTCAATAATATCTAATCTAGTTAATCATGAAAGATTTATAATTCCTATAAGTAATAGGGTCGTAACATCTTCTTGCAAAATATGACACTTTCTTTCGTAGCCAAAATCATTGCACGTATTGTCCGTTTTGACCATAGATCTCATGAATTTTTCTATAGTTTGTGGTTAATAATTATTGCAATGGAGTTTATGTGCTGATAAACATTATTTATTTAAGTCAGTAAAACACTCCATTCCTTATATATCTTTAAGGGGTCGTTTGGTAGGATGCATTAGATAAGCTAATGCATGCATTAGCTTTGTGCATTAATAATACATTGTTTAGTAGATATTTTGTACCTATGCATTAGTTATGCAAGCATTAGTTATACATCCTATTTGGTATTAGCCTATGCATAACTAATGCATAGAAAACAATGGTATTAGCAATGCAATGGGTTTTAATGCATGCATTAACTTAGTGAAAGACAGAATTGTCCTTCAAAATTTATGCTTGATTAAAATATGCTAGTTAGTATATTAATGCAAGTTCAAAATAATTCAAATAGTGAGAAATAAAATTATATCCCTAGTTAATAAATAAATACTTAGCATATTTTTTTTTTATAAATAAATATTTAATTTTATTTTACAATATAGGTAGACAAATAAAATAATTTTTTTAAAATTTTTTCATATAAAATATTTCTGAACATATGTTTCTTTATAAAAGTTAGAGTGTGGACTAGTTTTGAGGGCATTTTTGTAAACAAACAATTCTTTTAGAAATTGTGCAATACTTTAATACATCAAACCAAACAATGAATAAGAAATATGTTAGCACAACTAATACCAACATTACTAATACACCATATTCAGCATTATTCTTATGCACCCTACCAAACGTCCCCTAAGGGTGTTAGCTGCATTTTAAAATAATAAAGTAGGTCGCTTGTTGTAAAAGCGACATACCCTCCAAAACCAAATTGTCAATATTAATATTAATATTAATATAGAAGGGAAGAGATATGTAATTATGGCCATATATATAGACAAACACATCAATTTATTCTACTGACCAACGTTCATGCTCACTTTCTTCTTTAATAGGTATTAGTCTATAGTATTAAAATAAATTTTTTAAATTTTGGGATTCTAAAATTAGTTCATGATAGTAAAAAATGTAGACATGTTTGCAGTGTGAGATTGGATTTTACTTAAAAATGAGTGACTCTCACGTTGAATTAAGGAAGAAGCTCATTACAAATATATAATTTATTCATTGCACAAATTAAAAAGAGAGGTTAAAAAAAATTACAAAATACTTTCCGCTGCCGGGATTTGAACCCGGATTCCTTAAATCGCTTGGAATTGCCAGTGCTACAGCGGAACAACTTGGCGCTTGGATTCAAGTATTATTATTTATCTAAGGTTGTTATGTCGCCTCTACAAAACTGAATAATCCGAAACATAACCCCAAGTTTTATGGAAGAAATGACACTAGATAGCCACCCTAAAGAGTTGCTATTTAAAAATTAGCCAGTGTGTTCTGAAATTCAGTTTTTCGGTTCAAATTTTCGGGACAAAAATGTACAGAATTGTCCTGAAGTTAAGATTTTTTACTTTGAAATTTCAGGATAAAATAAGTACTAGCTAAATCTAAATAGCATCTCTGAAAATGGCTATCTGTGCACTTACCCTCCCAACTTATAGACCACATATTGTTCCATGAAACCATTGGCTATTGAATGCTGTAATAAGAGATTTGAACGATACTTTTGGTTAAAACCGTTTGGCATATTGAGTAGCCCAAAATTTTAATGGCTATATAGTTTCTTAACGTCTATTATATTAAGCCTTAATGGCTTCAAATCTTATCAGATATCCATATTAGTTTTGGACTATATATAAATATTCCCTTGTGATCATTTTGATGGGTGGAAAAAAGTGTGACAAAAAGTAAAAGCTTTTCTTGTTCTTTCTTTTGTGCTGGGTTTTCTTTTATTCAATCTTTGTTGTTTCTGCTCCTAGTTTATACTAGAAGTGCTTGTTGAATCCTAGGGCATACGCCTAATTTTATCATTACGGTGTAGGCAAAATATCCTTAAGGATAGTATCCTTAACACGCCTTAAGCTAATTCATTTATTCTCCATAATCACCAATTTTCTTCCAACAATCTTAAGGATATTTATACTATTTTATTATGGAGAATCAAGTTTGACGTTGTCCAAGTTATTTTTGAAAATGGAACCTGTACTTCAAGTTTGCACAATGGTCTTATGGAGTTCAAATTATTTTTGTGAGCTACGAAGTATTACACCAAGTCAATGAACATTCTAAGAGATGCTAAAGATGGTACTATACTTTAAAAGATGGTGACTTCTTCGACGCATGATATGTTTGTGTATGACATAATATTTATGTACGCATAATTGATTTAATATATCCTTAGTTTTTTATGCTTTTCTGCTTATTCTCGTGAGAATATAATAGGTAGAGCTTTGGAATCAAGTTGATACGTATAAGATGAAAAAAAAAGTGACTCTTAAGTTTCTGTGAATTTTTTTGAAATGATGGAAAAGCTCATGTTGCACTTTTCTTTCCATTAGTCTTTAAAACAGTGAATTTTTTATGTTAAGTTGATCTAGTGAAAATGATATCAAGTTGTCTTATAATAGACAAATATAAAGAAGAAAGATCATCTACCTTGCTTATATTTCTCATGTTTAAGTGGCACATCAACTGGATATATTCTACTTCTGTAAGAACATTTACCCATCTTTTAATTAAAATATTACTCTCTTAACTATTTGTTGATGATGATATAGTAGGGTAATTATGATAATCTTATGAAATATTAATATTTTTTCCTTACATTTATTCAAATATGGCATAGCTAGTTTTATTTGAGTCATGAGAATATCAGTTTGGTCCTATAAATAAAGTCTTTTAAAATGATTTATAAGTAACACATTAGCTACTCTAAGGTGCTATGAAGTCTTGATTCTTTTTTGTATGAAAAATAATTAATGTGAATAAATTACTACGATGATGTGATGTAATCAGAAATAATTCATAAGATAAGACCTTCATATTCTTTTGAATCAAATAATGTAGCTAAATAGAAAAAAAAAATCTTCGGGGTGAAACTGTATTATTAGCTTATTATTTATAAAGTAGAACTCTTTATGAGTTGTGAAAAGGTTATCTCCTTAACCTGAAAATTTTTGAAAATGTGGGAGATCGTGGTGTCCAGAGTTATATAGTCTGATCCACCACGCGGTCTGAGCCACAACA
>NW_017693319.1:0-4773 GCF_001879085.1 Nicotiana attenuata | reverse complement strand
AAGGCGTCCATCCTTGTAGTTCGAGCGAGGTCGAGCTCGTTAAATTTAACGGCGAAGGCACATAGCCTGAGTCTTGGTTCAACCGTGGTTGAACTTATTGGCGAAGGCGGGTAGCCTGAGTCCCGGTTCAACCGTAGTTGAACTTTTTTGGTGAAGGCGCATAGCCTGTCTTGGTTCAACCGTAGTTGAACTTATTGGCGAAGGCGGGTAGCCTGAGTCCCGGTTCAACCGTAGTTGAACTTTTTTGGTGAAGGCGCATAGCCTGTCTTGGTTCAACCGTAGCTAAACGTACTGGCGAAGGCGTATGGGCTTGATACAATTTGGAGGCGCGTAGCCTGAGTCATGGTTCAACTGTATTTGAACTTCTTGGCGAAGGCGCATAGCCTTGATTTCATGGAGAAGGCGCATAGCCTGAGTCCTAGTTCAACTGTTGTTGAACTTAGTCGGTTTTGGTGGTGAAGGCTCATGGCCTGAGTCCCAGTTCAACTGTTGTTGAACTTGGTCGATTTTGATGGCGAAGGCGCGTAGCCTGAGTCATAGTTCAACCGTATTTGAACTTTGTCAATTTTGATGACGAAGGCGCATAGCCTGAGTCATGGTTCAACCGTAGTTGAACTTACTGGCGAAGGCGCATAGCCTTGATTTAATGACGAAGGCGCTTAGCCTGAGTCTTGGTTCAACCATAGTTGAACTTACTGGCGAAGGCGCATAACCTTGATTTAATGATAAAGGCGCTTAGCCTGAATCTTGGTTCAACCGTAGTTGAACTTACTGGCGAAGGCGCATAGCCTTGATTTAATGACGAAGGCGCTTAGCCTGAGTCTTGGTTCAACCGTAGTTGAACTTACTGGCTAAGGCGCATAGCCTAGATTTAATTTGGAGGCGCGTAGCCTGGGTCCCGGTTCAACTATTTGTTGATCTTATCGATTTTGATGGCGAAGGCGCGTGGCCTGAATCTTGGTTTAACCGTAGTTGAGCTTCCTGGCGAGGGCGCATGGCCTTGATTTAATGACGAAGGCGCTTAGCCTGAGTCTCGGTTCGACCGTAGTTGGACTTACTGGTGAAGGCGCATAGCCTGAATCTTGGTTCAACCGTAGTTGAACTTACTGGTGAAGGCGCATAGCCTGAATTTTGGTTCAACCGTAGTTGAACTTACTGGTGAAGGCGCATAGCCTGAATTTTGGTTCAACCGTAGTTGAACTTACTGGTGAAGGCGTATAGCCTGAATTTTGGTTCAACCGTAGTTGAACTTACTGGTAAAGGCGCATAGCCTGAATTTTGGTTCAACCGTAGTTGGACTTTGTTGATCTTGATGACAAAGGCTCATGGCCTGAGTCCCAGTTCAACTGTTGTTAAACTTTGTCGATCTTGATGACGAAGGCTCATGGCCTGAGTCCCAGTTCAACTGTTATTAAACTTTGTCGATCTTGATGACGAAGGCTCATGGCCCGAGTTCCAGTTCAACTGTTGTTAAACTTTGTCGATCTTGATGACGAAGGCTCATAGCGTGAGTCCCAGTTCAACTGTTGTTAAACTTTGTCGATCTTGATGACGAAGGCTCATGGCCTGAGTCCCAGTTCAACTGTTGTTAAACTTTTTCGATCTTGATGACGAAGGCTCATGGCCTGAGACCCATATTTTGGGAATTGAGTGCCGAAGTTCGGTTTGGATTCGAGACCTTGAGCGGCTCATCCGTTGTCTTCCCAACCAGGGTATATAGGCTGTCTTGNAGAGACCTCCCCTTAGGAGGGGGGGTGGTGGGGGGTGGAGGCTTCTTCTTTTTGTTTGCACTATCTGAGATCGGAGAGAGAGAGAGAGAGAGAGAGGGCTTAGATCTTGATTTGAGATCTTCGAGTTCAACTTCGAGTTTGGCGTTTCTTTTCTTTTGGTCCAGGGAAGAAGTACGCGGTTTTGCTAGGAAATCCCCACAGACGGCGCCAAATTGTTTGCTAAAAAGTTATTACATACCTTATGAGTATAAAACAATATAAATGAGTCACGGGAAAATCATAACAAATCGTAGTAATCCATTGGAACAAATAAAGAAGACGAAAATAAGTATTCAGAGTTAGGGGGAGAAGCATTAGAAGCCTTTATTGATAATATTGGTTTGGTCTGCCTCTCCATGAAGAGGTTCAGAGCCTTACAATGGTGTGTCTTTTGACCACAATTTGGATATCGTTCTCTCTTTTTTCTCCCTCTCTAGTGGTCAAGAAGAACCCCTCCCCCCCCCCTTTCTAAGGTTCCCTCTCTTGGTATTTATAGCTCTGGGCTTCGTGAGCTGGCAATAAGTGGCCGTGACCACGTGGGGATCTCGCTTTTATGGTGGCGGATAGGCCATGGCCTTGTTGATCGAGCCAGATGCGGGTTGAACATCGTCAATTCGGAGTGGTCGTGCCACTAGTTAATCATAAATTAGCTTAAGACGGGATTAGCCTTGTTGATTATCGTGGGGTCGGATTCTGACTCATACAAATTTCCTTCAACTTTTTTTTTTCGTTAAAACTTTAAAAGAAAAACCATTGATTGTATTGTATTATCGTCAGCCAAGAAAAAAAAACAACTGTGCTATTGAGTAAGAAAACGTTAGACAAAAAATTAACTGAAGGAAACAAAGATCATATCATCTTCTAGTTTCGGACATTAACAAAATGATATTAGTTTCAATATGATTGCATTCTTTTTAATATTTACAATTAGTACAACTTCACAATTTTGTCATATTCCACATTTCATTACATGCTTCGGGTATCTAGGGTAAGCTACGTGAGTAATGTCTGCGATAAGTAATTGATGCATGGAAGGGGGTGGTTGTAATATTACTAGGTCTTGTTTTTGCATTCTTCCGATCTTTGCTAAGTGATCCGCGCAATTATTACCTTGTCTTAGAGTATGAACCATAAAGATCCCAAGCTCGACCATGAGATGCCTACACTCTTTTATCACAGCATTGTCGGATGATCTTCGATGATATTTTCCACTGTCAGCAACATTACGGCATCACTCGAATCCGTCTCGATGATAACCTTCCTCAAGTTGTAGTTCTTTGCTAGAGTTAGACCGCCATGTATAGCCCACAATTCTGATGTAGGCTTGATGTCGCTTTCATTCCAAGGCGCCCATAGAATCCCCCTATCCACTTTCCCTTATCATCCCGTGCAATACCTCCAAATCCCGCTAACCCAGAATTAGGCATGAAACCTTCGTCCGTGTTGATCTTGATAAATGTTTAACCAAAAAATAGAATTTCGGTTAAAACTAGAAATTAAGAGAAAAAATCGGGTTACTGATAATCAGGAGACGAAAAGAATAAGGAATTTTTGAGAATAATAAAGCAGTAAATAAGTTTGTATTTCAATGTAATCTCAATGATATTTCGTGTCCTTACAAATGCTGAGATCTCCTCCTTTTATAGTTGATTTTTCTAGGAAAAGGTATAATGTCTCAGTCTTAAAGAGGCAATTACGAGCATTAAATGACATTAAATGAAACGTTACACAATCATTCCTATTCAATGCTGATTCGCTAACGTATTTGACATTTAATACTGAATTTAGACTCCTTTATGCTATCAGATTCATATCTTCAATTCCTTCTGACCTCCTGGCTTTAATTAAGTTAAATAGATACGAGACTCGTATCATTTGAATAGCATCTCGTGCCTATTTAACTCTCTTCTTTTCGTATCTGATATCGCCCGTGCCCCTCAATTGATCATCATGTTTTGACCATTTGACCAGTCCACGTGTCATGCCACGTCACCTTCAATATAAATTCAATTTTTTCCCAATACAGATAGTCCCTCCACTTTCCATTTATTTATCAATTAAATATTTGGGAAGTGGATCTTCATTAAAAAGGGAATTTTTGCCATAATCAATGCTATGACAGTGTCGACGCTTTAATTGTCTCTTCTATTTAATGCACCATATACGTGTCACCTTCTCATTAGTTCTGCGATTTTGCAGCCTTTTTCTAAGGCTTTTTTAACTCCACTATTCACGAAGTGATAGTTGCCTTTATTATAGGCTTTCCATCATTACACTTCTTAATTATCGACGATTGAGTTTATATATAAACTTGCCCCCTCTTTCTTTTGTCTTCTTCTTCACAAGCTTTTTACCAAATTTCTTGCTATTTACTCTTGTTCACTTCTTCTTCAGTTCATACCTTCTGTTTATATCTTCTCACTATGTCGTCTTCGGATCCTAACCCTAAAAGAGTCCCAATTCTTGATAGTTTCCCCAATGCTCCTGCTAGATATTGAAGAGGTAGAGGAGGTGTGCTTCGTGGTACAGGGTCGGTTCGTGGTGGTACCTCTGGTTCCATCATTCCTTCTTCTAGTTCTGGCAACATCTCTAGAGGCTCTCTTTCTAACAAATCTTCTTCTAAGGGCAAAGAACCTTCTGAATCTAACCAAGAGCCTCTGGTTGAAGAAATTGTGCCAACGGATTTATCTTTCGAACATGACAAAGAATCCCTTCGTGACCAAGTGATTAAATTAGAGAGAGCTGATAAATATCCCTCTTTAATTACTGAACCTTTGATTCAAATTGTTCGAAGAGATTGTCGTTGGAGAGGTGACACCCAAATAGTTATTCCTACTCCATATCAAAGAATATCTTCTTATAGGGTTGGCTTTTCTTTCGTTTACACTTATCCCTTTACTTTGGGATTTATTCCTGCTATTGACCCTGTCATTCTTGATTTCTGTCGTTTTTTCAAAATTTGTCTGGCTCAAGTTGGTCCCCTCGTATGGAGAGCAGTAGCTTG
>NW_017693318.1:0-4774 GCF_001879085.1 Nicotiana attenuata | reverse complement strand
AAGCTAATTGACCGATCCTTTGCAAGATTCTATATGGCCCAATACAGCAGGGACTATGCTTCCCCTTCTTCCCAAATCTCATAACTCCTTCATAGGCGAAACTTTTAGAAACACCCAATAATCAACTTGAAACTCTAGGTCTCTATGCCGCACGTTCGAATAGGACTTTTGGCGGCTCAGAGTCGTCTTCAAACGCTCTTGAATCAACTTAACTTACTCTATAGTCTAATAGACCAAATTTGGTCCCAACAACTCCTCTTCACCAACTTTGAACCAAACAATTGGCGATCTACACCTTCGCCCATACAGAGTCTCTCACAGTGCTATCTTGATACTAGAATGGTAGGTTATTATTAGCAAGGTCAATGAGAGGTATGTGATCATCCCAATTACTTTTAACATCAAGGATATATCCTCAACTGGTTGAACAATGCGCTCTGCCTGGCCATCTTTCTGAGGATAAAAAACTTGTGCCTAATCCTTTCTGAAAGAACTTCTAAAAGTTCATTGTAAACTTAGCACCACAGTTCGAAATGATGGACCACGGAGTCCCATGCAATCAGACAATGTCCTGAATGTTTAACTTGGTATAATCTTCTGCTGAATCTGTAGTCTTTACTGGCAAGAATGTGCTGACTTGGTAAGTCAATTTACAATCATCCAATCAAATTATGCTTTTAAAATGAGCAAGATAATCCTGTTATAAATTTCATATTTACCATCTCCACTCAAAATATGTGTATTCTGTGATAAAACACTAGGCTTTCTGCTGCTCGACTTTCACTTGCTGACAATTCGGACACTTGGCCACGAAGTCTGCAACGTTCTTTTTCATGTTGTTCCACCAATAAATATCCTTAAGACCAAGATATATCTTTGTGGAACCTGGATGGAAAGAATACCTGGAATTATGGGCTTCTAACATGATCTCCCTCTTTAAGTCCATCTATGTCTGGAACACACAATCTGTCTTGGTACCTCAAAGTACCATCATCTCCCCCTTATTCAAAAGCCATCATTTTATACTCGTGAATCTCCTCTTCAACTGAAACACGTAGGGATCATCACATTGTTTCTCCTTCTCTTCGGCTACTAAGGGGGAACAAGTCATATTCTACACAACAACTTTACAATCTTCGGAGTCCGAAGTCGAACTCCTATCTTGGTTGGTGAACTTCTTTCACCAGAGTTCTCTTATCTACCTCAATGATGAGTTATACTTCTCACACTTTATCTTCTTAAGCACTTCCAGAAAACACTTATAGCATTATTGTGACCTAAGTCTTTGATATGTACTCTAAATTTTAGAGTCCCGTGCAATGGCACTACCCTCATAACACATAAATAGGCATGATTTTATAACTTTTCTATGATCACTTTATCATCAATAACTAAGCTCGGTGATCATTCAAATCACTTTATGTTTCTTACACATGCTAGACATAATCCTTGTTGTAATTATAAATTTTTTCTCATTACCGAACTAATTTTCTTTTTGATATCCCATGCTAACTATTCGAGTTTCAAATCTCTAACTGGAATTACTGAAAATTTTCACATTACCCCTTATACCAAAGGTTTATACTTGTGGATCCTTCTCTTTTTGTTGGGATCCAAATAACTTTCCTTATTTTTCTCCAATTCTTTGCACTCTACGTCAATGACGACTCATCTTCCTACTAACTTCTGAGAAATCCTTCTTACTAGGAAAAACTAAATTATTCACTTAACGGAAAGCTAATGTATTCACAACTACCATACACAATCTTAATAATTTAACTCTGCTTACACTGTCAATCTTGGAGAAATTCCTTTTCAATAACTCTTAAAGGCTATTCTTCTGTAGTTTGCTCTCTTACTGCTAGCTAATTTTTTTTTCCACCGCCACTGTACTTCGAGTTTAACTTAAACTCTTTGGGTTCTAACACACGTTCGGTATTTCAAACTATCATCCATTCACTAGAGTTAACCTGGCTAAGTGAATCAAATTGTACCTCTACTAGCCTTGCTGAAATTGTTAATTCACTGTATCAACTCAAAACTTACTTATTATTCTTTTACTAACCATCTGCTAGCATCAAGTTTTCTTGCTCTGATTTGAATAACTAATGTGAAGCATAAGGTTATTTCTAACTTACCTCACCATCCGACCATATTCTACGGTCGCACAAACTTTCTTTTGTACTATGTACATGGATCACACTTAGGGAAATTTCATCTGTATTAAATAAAATTGGAATATCTAACCCCAAAATTTCTATACACTTCAAAATCATATCAAACTATAAACGTTTGGGGTAAACACTTAGTCACATAACCTAAGGGGAACCGTCATATCCTTTATCTCACAATACTACCTACTTCTTATAGTAACTTCCAAAGGTGGTACTCTCTAGTTCTAGTATGAATAAATATAACCAACGTAAATCATTCCCGAAAATTCAATATCGGTTGCTCTTGGTTCTCATTGCATACATCATATCTTCTAGTCATTTGCATGAGTTGTACGGAATCACATCTTTGGTAATAACAAACGTTTCTGACTCCTAGGTATTTTACTCTTAGGCTCTTTTATGTCCAAAACTGTAGTGATCAATGTTAGGGTCTGACATCTGAACTATCATCATCCAACTTGTGGCTCCATTTCCAAAAATTAAATGAAGTTGTTCTAGGAGGTAAAACACATACGAGTACACTACCATGTACAAACTTATCCTTCAAAGTATACCATCATCTGATAAATCACTTCTTGCGCCCTCCGGTGAGTCTTGGTCTTAATTCGGACCTAAAATATGCGAAGATTTCGCTATGATCACTGTTACTTACATTTTCTTTGCGAATCCATATGCATCACTGTATACTCACAAGTCACCAGAAATTTTGATACACTGAAAATTGGAGATCTGGTAACTGAATAACTGATAACTCGCATCTTGAATAACCATAAACTTGCTAACTGAAAGATTGTATAACTGGTAACTGAGATTAACTGATAACCATAAGCCATGATAATTGCTTTTTTACTTTCTGATAAGGTTATGCTCTGATTAGTACTACTGTCCATTGTACCCCACTTTTAACATCCTCTCAAGTCTCATATTTACCAACCTGTACTCCATAATTATACCCCCAATGGGAAATTATCCTCTCTAGGACCTTAGATTTCTCCTGCGCATCACTTGGGCATCCAATACATTTCGAATTTGACAGGAAGAGAAGATTACCTATTGCTCTAAGTTTCATGGCACGATCTATAGTAGAAAGAAATGAGACACTCCTGGATGTCTTGGTAGTTAACCATTTATATGAGTGGCCGGCAGTAACATATAAAGGAAACTCCACTGGACACGGCTGCATAGACTCCCTAGGACACTTGAACCTAGTGCTCTGATACCAAGCTTTGTCACGCCCTGAACCTGGGCCTGGACGTAACACGGCACTCGGTGCCTCACTACATAGTGAACCAACTGGCTGGCTGAATCAACATGTAGTATCATAACATACTGAATGCGGAAGATAAACTAACACATGCTGATATACTGAAAGTCTGGATGATATAAATCAAAGTGCCGAAATACTAATACAATTTCTGAAACATATTTGCAGTAGACATAGCTTAACATGAAAAACATGAGACTCTGTCTAACTGTTACTCTAGTCTATGAAGCCTCTAATGAAGTAATGAAAGCACTGACTATTTGAAAATACTGAAAACTGTAAGGTAATGATAATGCCCCGAAAGAACTGGGGATCACCAAATAGCTGGTACGAGAATCCTAGCTCTCTGAATCATCAACCTGTAAATCATCACGATGCAGGCCCCGGGCAAAAGGGACGTCAGTACATTTGAATTGCACTGGTATGTAAAGCAACTGAAAGAAAGAATTATAAAGGCTGAAACTAAAACTGAGCTGATAACTAAGAGTTGATAATTGATACTGAAATGATAACTGAACCGATAACCGATAATTGATAACTAAAATGATAACTGATAACTGAACTGATAACTGGTAACTAAAATGAAAACTAATAACTGAACTGAACAGAGGAAGTAAGGATATGAATACTCCCTCTTCTGAATGATGAACAACCTGTTTATCTGAATAATAAACTGCGGCCTCAGGCCCAATATATATGTGTGCACAACTGCGGCCTCAGGCCCAAGTGTACGTATTCATAGCTGCAACCTCAGGTCCAAAATGCATAAAGCATAAACTGCAGCCTCAGGCCCAAAGATGCATAAAGCATAAACTGCGGCCTCAGGCCCGAAGATGCATAAAGCGTAAACTGCGGCCTCAGGCCCAAATACAGGTGTTCAACATTCAGGAACTGCAAATCAAACTGCAATACATGATAGTGAAATACTGAATCATACTGAGTTATATGATACTGGAATACTAGACCACACTGAGTTACATAGTACTGGAATACTGAATAGGACTAGACTGAGACATTTATTCTTGAACTGATTATGAACACTGAAACTTCAACTGTTTATGGCATACTGAGTAATCTATACTAAGACTCGAGGGCATTAAACCCAAGTCTATATTGAATATGCACTGAGCTCACAACGTTCAGAATGAAAGTGGTGAACGAGTTGTGAAGCTAGAGAATAGAAGTTCTGCAACTATTCAAGGGACTAGGCTTAACTATATTTTTGAGGCAATTAGTAACGTGGTAAAAGAAACGTAGTGTAGGGAGAATCATTAACATTCCCAAACATAGAGAGTTAGCCTCACATACCTTAACTTCCTGCTCTTGAGCGTAATAC
>NW_017693317.1:0-4774 GCF_001879085.1 Nicotiana attenuata | reverse complement strand
CAATGGCTTCATCTTCATGTTCCTGTCTCTCAGAAGGAATGTAGTTTCATCAAACACTACATGTACACTTTCTTCTACACACAAGGTTCTTTTGTTGTACACTTTATAAGCTTTACTATGTGAAGAATATCCCAAGAATACTCCCTCATCACTTCTGGGATCAAACTTACCTAGGGAGTCTTTTCCATTATTGTGCACAAAGCACTTGCATCCAAATGCCCTAAGATGGGATATATTTGGTTTTCTTCCTTTAAGTAACTCATAGGGAGTCTTCTCTACAAGAGGTCTGGTCATGCACCTATTTATGATGTAACATGCAGTATTTATAGCCTCTGCCCAGAAGCTATGAGGCAGTTTACTAGAAAGAAGCATAGTCCTAGCCATATCTTCAAGAGTCCTATTCTTTCTTTCAACTACTCCTTTTTGTTGAGGAGTCCTAGGTGCAGAGAAATTATGATCTATACCATGCTCATCACAAAATTCATCAAACTTAGCATTTTCAAATTCAGTTCCATGATCAGACCTAATTGATGCAAGTTGCTTTCCTAGTTGTTTTTGAGTTTTTCTAACAAAGGCAGTAAACATGTCAGATGCTTCATCCTTAGATGTTAAAAAAAATACCCAATTAAACCTAGAGTAATCATCAACAATTATCATCACATATTTCTTACCACCTCTGATCAAAGTTCTCATTGGACCACAAAGATCCATATGAACCAGTTCCATCGTCCTGGTCGTGCTTACCATCTTCTTGCTTTTAAAGGAGGATCTTACCTGCTTCTCCCTTGCACAAGCCTCACAAACTTTGTCTTCCTTGAACTTGATGTTAGGTAATCCTATCAACAGGTCCTTGGAGACTAATTTGTTGAGTTGATTTAGACTTGCATGACCAAGTCTTTTGTGCCACATGAGGGGATCATTGTCCAACACACTTAAGCAAGTGAGTTCATTTTCTAAAAGAGTGGACAAATCATCAATGTAAATATTGTTAACTCTCTTTCCCTGCAAAACAATCTTGTCAGTGGTAAGATTAATCACAAAGCATTTAGTAAAGGTGAATGCTACCAAGTTACCTCTGTCACATAGTTGTGATACACTGATTAGGCTATATTTCAAGCCATCTATCAAGTAGACATTCTCAATGGAATGTGAGTCTGTCTTACCTACCTTTACAACCCCAATAATCTCACCTTTCTTCCCATTTCCAAAGGAGACATTACCTCCTGTTAAGTCCTCAAGTGAAAGGAACTGGTTCTTACTTCCAGTCATATGTTTTGAGCAGCCACTATCCATGTACCATATTTGGCTACTTCCTTTCACTTGGACCTGCAAAACGAAATCAGGGGTTAGTCTTAGGAACCCAAACTAGTTTGGGTCCCTTTCTATAGGCAAAGGGGTGAATTAAATTCCTTTTGGCCCATCCAGGCAGCCTATTTTTCTCTTGAACAAAGGTTTTGTTCTTTTGACTGGCCTTTTCCTTTGCATTACATCTACTTTTGTAATGACCAGTCTTGCCATAGTGTGTGCAGATTTTGTTTTCAGGAAGTGTGATGTACTTGCTTTTGGGATCCCACTTAGGTGCTGGGGTCCCATAGCCAAGTCCTCTCTTGTTGCTACTATGGTGCTCTTGTAGCCAGGAAAGTGCATCAGAAGACTTATTCCATTTGCAAGTTCTGTCTAGTTCATGCTTTAACTTGCCTAGGTCTTCTTTTAAGACTCTTATCTGCTCATCTTTCTTGTACAACTCATCCTTCATTTTTCCTAGATTTTCTTCTAAGGTGATATGTGTGTGATCAGCCTTCTTCTTACCTGTTCCTAATTTTAGTTTTAAATTTTCAGACCTAAGTTCTAAGATACTAGTGTCAAGTTGAAGAACCTGGTTCTTCAACTCAGTATTTTTACTATCACTCTCACTAGCCCTAGATTCTAGATTTTTCCACTTGGCTTTTAAGACCACACACTCCCTAGACAGTTGTTCCTTCTCATTGTTTATGACCTCAGACTCATCAATGAAGTCTAGCAATAATTCAGATAACCTTTCTTTAGACAAAAATTTAATCTTGTCTTTGAGATGAATCACACTTACCTCTTGTTCATCATCTGATTCTCCAATGGCCATAAGTGCTTGTTCATCTCCAGCTTCATCTTCTGAATCCTAATCTGAGGTTTCTCCCCAAGCAGCAACCATAGCCTTTGTTGATCCTTTGTTCCTTTTGGGTTGAACATGTTCCTTCTTCCTGTTTCTTCGTTCAGCCCTTTCCTTCTTCCATTCGGTTTCCCACTGAGGACAATTCTTGATCATGTGGTCAGTCTTACACATTTGTAGCGGCCCTCGTTTGTCTGTTTCTCAGGAGCCCTTGGTTTGTTGACGGTTCTACCTCTTGAAGAACCCTTTCCTCTCATTAGCAACTTCTTGAAATCCCTTGTGATCATGGCCATTTCATCATACTCTAGGTCTGCACCTTCAGCTATTCTGAGAGCCGGGCTCCTTTCCTTTTTGGGTGCATCCATCTTCATGGTTTGCCTTCTCAATTCATAGGCAGTGAGATTTCCAATCAGCTCATCCAACTTGAGAGTAGCAATGTTCTTTGATTTCTAAATAGTAGTGATTTTGCTTTCCCAAGTTACTAGCAAGACCCTTGTCAAGATTTTCTCAACCTTGTCTTCTTCAAGGATAATTCTTCCAAGAGACTTAAGTTTATTTGTTAGTATTGTGAACCTTGTGTACAGCTCTTGGATGATTTCTCCTTCCTTCATGGTGAAATTCTCATATTGAGAATATAAAAGTGTTCCTCTTGATCTCTTTACTTGAGGAGTTCCTTCATGGGCCACTTGTAGAGTGTCCCAGATCTCCTTAGCAGTGGTACAACTCTGAATCCTGCTGTACTCGTCTGGACCTAGTCCACACACAAGCCATTTCTTGGCCTTGGCATTCTTTTCCCATTTCTTCAAATCTTCAGCAGTGCAGTCAGCTCTTGTCTTTGGCACATCCACTCCTTTAGCATTCTTCTTTGTATTAGCCAGGGGACCATCACTGACTATGTCCCAGAGTTCATAGTCTTCTCCTATGATGTGGTCTCTCATCCTGTTCTTCCACCAGGAATAGTACTGGCCATTAAAGAGTGGAGGCCTAGCAGTGGAATGCCCTTCCCAGTTTCCAGGTGGTACACTTATCTTGATATGTTCCTAAGGTGTTAGCCTCTTCAAGGATAACCCACTCTAATACCAATTGATGTTTTATACTTCAATACCACACAAGAGGGGGGGTGATTTATGTGGTACCCAATTTTCGCTTAACTTGATTATAGAAGGACCTGGTTCTTCTATGTGTTTCAACTACTACTGTTTGCGGAATAGTAAGTAGAGAAAATAAAGAACACGGAGATTTTACGTGGAAAACACCTGGCTCAAAAGGTGAAAAAACCACGACCTACTTTCCAGTAGGATTTTCCCAAACTCTCCACTAAAATCACTGAGCCAAAAACTGCATTTACAAAAACTCTTTTGTCAACCTAGGATTAACTCTAATCCCGTTGTGGCACACAGCCTCAACTGTTGCGACAACTTCAAGTTAACTCTAACTTCAAAACTCTAAGTACCTAATACAATTGCTTCTAAATAAGCTGAAAGGTACAATGTAAAATCACCTACTACAATTGAACTAGAATAAAAGATAGACACTTGGAACTGGTTCTTCTATTTGGTTCAAGTAGCTTCAGGATTGCACGCTTGAATCACACATAAATTTCTTGCAAAATTGCCTTGCTATTTTGCTCTCAATTCACGTTTAACTTCTGCTTATGTGTATTTCCTGTAAAAGAGAACAACACTTATATTTAAAGAGTTAGCAATTAGAGATTGACTAGGATACAGATGCTACTCCTCCATGGTAAAAGAGTTCCAGTTGATCTCATACTCTAACTCATATCCTTTTCCTAAACCGTGTTCTCTTTGTGTAAGGAGTCTTTCTCCTTATCCAATATGCAACTTTTTCGATCATGATCAGGAGATATTACTTCTGATAAGTTAGGCTTATCTCCTTCACGTGCATCTCACATGTTTGGGTTGATCACAATTGTGCCTCACAAGATGAACCTGGTCCATTTCTGAGTTCTTTTATCAATTTTCAAAACTTCATTTTTACTTGGACCAACATGAAGAAAAAGTAAAGTACGAGGTCAATTATTATATAAAAAGGTAGGGTAAAATGTAAAATTAGATTATTTAATAATCAGGACGGGCAAGATGAAAAAAATAAGATAGTGACGCGACCACACCAAATCAGTCGTTCCATAAAGTGGCCTTTTGTCGTTATGTAACGACGGATTTAACAATACGATACAATAAAATTTAAGTAACAATCAAAATAAACATTGCATTTAAAATAATAATATGATACAATACAACATGTATACCATCCAAACAAGTTGTTAAATTAAGAAAGCAGAGGTATAATTACATAACTTGTACAACTCAACATCAAAGATCGTGGTGGAAGAGTAAGTATTTCTTCATTCTTAATCACTTCATTTTTAACCGGAAGTCTCACTTCAAGCTATGAGTATGAAATCGTCATTGATAAAAATATGCTTTACCCCCAAAGTAGGACTTCTCGATCTGAATCTGCATTAGTCAATGCCCTAAAGTGGGTAATAGATATTGGGTGAGGAACAAAAATAAACCCCGTAAAACTCGCATGAAGCTAGCAATTTATAATGGAATTTTTACCTCCTATAGCAAAGGTTGATACCTTATTTATTTTAAATAAATATCC
>NW_017693316.1:0-4774 GCF_001879085.1 Nicotiana attenuata | reverse complement strand
CACCAAGCCCAATACAGGAAGCATCATAATAGACTGTATAAGGCCCTGAACCTCGTGGGAAAAACCAATATCGGTGCCGTAGTCAGAGCTGCCTTGAGCTTCTGAAAGCTCGCCTCACACTCATCTGACCATCTGAACTGGGCACCCTTCTGGGTCAATCTGGTCATCGGGGCTGCAATAGATGAAAACCCCTACCACGAACCGGCGATAGTAACCTGCTAACCCCAAGAAACTCCGAATCTCGGTAGCTGATGCTGGTCGAGGCCAGTTCTTGACCACCTCTATCTTCTTCGGGTCCACCTGAATACCCTCTGCTGATACAACGTGACCCAGAAATGCAACCGAACTCAACCAGAACTCACACTTGGAGAACTTGGCATATAACTGACTATCCCTCAGAGTCTGAAGAACCACCCTAAGGTGCTGCTCGTGCTCCTCCTAGCTGCGGGAGTACACCAAAATATCATCAATAAAGACTATCACGAACATGTCCAAATATGGCTTGAACACTCGGTTCATCAACTCCATGAATGCTGCTGGGGCATTGGTCAACCCAAACGACATGACCAGGAACTCATAATGCCCGTACCGAGTGCGGAATGCGGTCTTAGGGACATCGGATGCCCTAATCCTCAGCTGGTGGTAGCCAGATCTCAAGTCTATCTTTAAAAATACCCTTGCACCCTGAAGCTGGTCGAACAAATCGTCAATCCTCGGTAGTGGATACTTGTTCTTAATCATCACTTTGTTCAATTGCCGGTAATCAATGCACATCCTCATCGAACCATCCTTTTTCTTCACAAATAACACCGGCGCACCCCAAGGCGAAATGCTGGGTCTGATGAAACCCTTCTCAAGAAAATCCTGCAACTGATCCTTTAACTCTTTCAACTCTGGCGGGGCCATGCGATACGGCGGAATGGAAATGGGCTGAGTGCCCGGAGCCAGGTCAATACAAAAATCAATATCCCTATCGGGCGGCATACCCGGCAGGTCTGAAGGGAAAACCTCGGGGAACTCCCGAACAATAGGAACAGAATCAATAGAAGGGACCTCTGCGCTGGAATCGCGAACATACGCCAGATAAGCTAAACACCCCTTCTCGACCATGCGTCGAGCCTTCATATATGAGATAACACTGCGAGTGGCATGACCTGGGGTCCCTCTCCACTCCAATCGGGGTAAATCTGGCAAAGCCAAGGTCACGGTCTTGGCGTGACAATCCAAGATAGCATGATACGGGGACAACCAATCCATCCCTAATATAACATCGAAATCCACCATGTCTAAGAGCAATAAATCAACACGGGTCTCAAGACCCTCAAACACTACCACACAGGAACGATGAACTCGGTCGACCACTATAGAATCACCCACTGGTGTAGATACATATACAGGAACACCCAAGGCATCACTAGGCATAACCAAGTAGGGTGCAAAATAGGACGACACATATGAATACGTAGACCCAGGGTCAAATAGCACTGAAGCATCCCTATCACAGACCAAAATAGTACCTGTAATGACTACATCTGAAGACTCAGCCTCTGGTCTGGCTGGAAGAGCATAACACCGGGGCTGGGCCCACCTCCCTGAACCATATCTCTAGGACAATCGGCTGCTGGTTGGCCTCTACCTCTGGCGGTCCGAGCTCCACCTCTATGATCTCTACCTCCACCTCTATGGCCTCTACCCCCGCCTCTAGCTGGCTGGGCGGCCTGTGGATCACCTGATGCCTGAATCATAGGACAAGGACCCTGCTGCTGAGAGCAGTCAGAAGCTCGAGGGCAATACCTGCAATATGTCTCGTGTCGCCACACCATAAGAATCCCTACCTCCAGACGAGGCACCACTGAATCTACCTGCATGACGGGGCCTCTTATCTGACCCATGACCACCTCCCCGTGCAAGAGCCATCTCAACTCTACGGGCCGCATTGGCCGCCTCCTGAAAAGAAATCTCACTCCCGGCTCCCATAGCCATCTGGAGACGGATCGGCTGAATCAACCCATCAATAAACCTCCGCACCCTCTCTCTCTCGATGGAGAGTATAACAATAGCATGGCATGCTAGATCAATGAACCGAGTCTCATACTGAGTAACTGTCATAGAGCCCTGCTGGAGGCGCTCAAACTGCCTGCGAAGAGCATCTCGCTGAGTAACTGGGAGAAACTTCTCCAAAAATAACTCTGCAAACTGGTCCCAAGTCAATGATGGCGACCCTGCTTGTCTGGATAAACAATAGTCCCTCCACCAACTCTTGGCGGATCCTGCTAGTCGAAAAGTGGCGAAGTCGACCCCATTGGTCTCCACAATACCCATAGTCCGAAGAACCTCATGGCAGCTATATAAGAAATCCTGGGGATCCTCTGAAGAAGCACCGCTGAATGTGGTGGTGAAGAGCTTGGAGAACCTATCAAGCCTCCACAAAGCATCTGAGGACATAGCCGCTCCATCGCCGGTCTGAGTCACAATACCCGGCTGAACTGCCACAGCTGGCTGAACCACTGGAATCTGAGCTTGGGGAGCTACCTGTTACGGAGTACGTGTAGCGGGAGTCTAAACCCCTCTTCCAGCCTGAGAAGTGGCTGGTGCTACTGGAAGCAAACCCGCTCTAGTGACGCTCTCCACAAAGCCTACCAATCTGACCAGAGCGTCCTGAAGAACTAGGGTGGCTATGAACCCCTCTAGGGCCTGAGCTGGGCCCACCGGAGCTGCTGGGGCTGGAACCTCCTCATCATAATCAACATGAGGCTCCACCTCTGGGACTGCTGCTCGGGGCTGAGCTCTGCCCCGGCCTCGGCCTCTGGCACGGCCTCGCCCTCTGGCACGGCCTCGCACTCGCCCTCTGCCCCTCGTAGGAGCTGTTGCTGGGGGCTCGGGCTGCTGCGCGATAGAAGAGGAAGCACGTGTTCTCGCCATCTGCGAAAGAACAGAGTAGAACGACAATCAGTATTTGAGAAACAGAAACGCACGACAAGAAAGAACAAAAGTGAAGTTTTCCTAACTCCGTAGCCTCTGGGGGATAAATACAGACGTCTCCGTACCGATCCCTCAGACTCTACTAAGTTTGTCCGTGAGTAGCGAGACCTATGTAACATAGAGCTCTGATACCAACTTGTCACGACCCGAATTTCCCACCATCGGGGGTCGTGATGGCGCCTACTGTCGGAGCTAGGAAAGCCAAGTATTAAAACACTTTCTGATAACATCACAACGATATAAATAAAATGAGTCATTTAAATAAAAGCGGAAGTCTTAAAAACATAGATAACTGAAAACCAAATGCGGAAGTTTAAATAAAACTCTACCCAGATCCGGTGTCACTAACTCACGAACTACTAAAGAGTGCTAAAAACAAGTCAGAATAGAAGTACATCAATATTTGTCTCGGTACAAGGAAAACAAACTAATAACATAGAAGGGACTCGGCCTGCGGACGTCAGCTAGGCTACCTCGAAAGTCCCTGGACTGAAGTCAGCTCTCGGTCAAATCCTACTGCTGAGGCCCAAAAGCTGCTCCTGGATCTGTGCAAAAAGATGCACAGAGTGTAGCATCATCACAACCGACCCCATGTGCTGGTAAGTGCCTGGCCTAACCTCGGCGAAGTAGTGACGAGGCTAGACAGGACCTACCAAAAACAACCTGTGCAGATATATATGTATATACAAGTGCAACGAAATAACAGCAGAAAATACCAATTAAGGCGGGGAGGGGACATGCTTAGGGAAAATACAGATGAAAACAACTTATCAGAAGTAAACACGAAACTACATCAGATCTCGTAATCTATATCAGTGGTCGGCGTGCTACACGATCCCATTTCATAATATATAAGTGGTCGGTGTGCCACACGATCCCATTTCATAATATATAAGTGGTCGGCGTGCCACACGATCCCATTTCATAATATATAAGTGGTTTCCCGGCAAGGGAGAATACGACTAAGCAGTTAAATCCCGGCAAGGGAGCAACAACAATAACTTACACGTCCCGGCAAGGGAATAATCACATCTCTTTCTCTTACGTTGATTTCTTACTTTTTAATCAAGTCAAAAATCGAGCCAACGCTCCCAAGAGTTTACACATCATATTTCCTTCTCATTCTCTTCATATCATATAGAAACCATCAATTAACAAGGAAGAGTCACTACATAAGCCCAATTAAGCACAAATAAAGACCCACGGTCATGCTAGACACCGGTGTATAGATACTCGTCACCATGCCTATACACCGTACTCAACATTTAGCAATTAGCAAATAATACTCTAATCCTATTCCCTCGAGCCAAAGTTAGATCAAACACTTACCTCGAATGCTCCAAACTCAACTCAAGCCTCTAGTGTCACACCTCCTTTTTTTACACCTACCCCGAAGGATAAGGTATAAGGGAGTTTTTCCATTTAAAGTGACATTATTCGAAATGGGATTATTTATTTATTTATAGTCGCCACTTGGGATAGGTTTGGCTTTTGGTGTCCCAAGTTACCGGTTTATCTTGAATCCCAAATCGAGGAAATTTCGACTTCCCGAGTGGAGTCTGCGAACCAGAAATTCTGAATAAGGAATTCTGTTGACCCGAGGGAAGGTGTTAGGCACCCTCGGATCCCGTGGTTCTAGCACGGTCGCTTAATCATCATAAATAGCTAAAATCTGATTTTTTATACATGTCATCCTATAGTGCAATTTTAGAATTATTTATCGCTTTTAGTTAAAACTTTTAGAAAGTGAACGTCGTTTAAAAACGTGTTTTTGGATCACGTCACATGAAAT
>NW_017693315.1:0-4774 GCF_001879085.1 Nicotiana attenuata | reverse complement strand
GGAAAAAAGGTGAAAATTTCGGCCCCCTCTTTCTCTACCCATCTAGGTGGAAAACCTTATGTATTTATAGCACAAGTTTTAAGGGTTAAAACCCTTCTCCTTTCCACCAGAAAAAAGATTCCTTTATTCCTATTATTTAGGCACAGTAGGGACCACAGAATTTAATTAACAAGGCTCCAATTATGGAATTAATTTCTAATTTTCGAAATTAATATCTACCATAATTAATTACGAATTATTTCACTAAAAATCCGTTATTGCACTCCTTAGTCAATTTCGAAATTCATCCATTAAATCTTATTTAACTCCCCATGTTAAGATTCAGATACTAATCAATTAAATTAAATTACTGACGATTTAATTTATGGATTATTTCCTTTAGACTTTCGCTTAACTTATTTCATGTGTCGGATACAAAATCCGCCGGCCGGGTTTACACATGAAAACTTATAAGCTTTCATAAAGGTGTATCATCAATCTCTAAACCGAGACATGGATTCCATCAACTAACTATTACTTCGCCAATGTACATTATTATTATTATCTACTTTACCAGGCATATTGACCCACGAAAGAATCCCGCCTTTCAATAAATCAAAACAATAATAATATACACAGCTAATAATAATTATATCAAGATTAAGAGTATAAGTACATTTAATGGCTAGAGAGTTTATTTTATTAAGTCAGTATAAAATACTTATCTCTACTTGACCCGTTCAATACATACAAAATATACTAGCACAAGAAGTTGGAATTAAACCATTCCCATAATCAAGATAAATTATATTTAATCTTGTGCTACAATCATTCCTGATGGTTTGTCCAATTCCATCATTAGATTGTGAACTCAAACTTTATACTTATAAGAACCGATGATCTAATCTTCCGTGTATAAGCTAAATTCTATACACTAAATCATCTACTATATAGTAAAGGACACAGACTAATATATGATCTATTTAAAACTTTATTAAAACTGAATAAACAATTATTCCATAATAAATATTATATCTAAACCAAACCCATGGTTAATAGTATATATCCCAACAATCTCCCACTTAGACTTTTGACCATGACAATTATTAGAATATATTATATCAAAATGCATGGTTAATAGTATATGCCCCAACAATCTCCCACTTAGACTCATAACCATGTATCTACAACTTTCTCAGGCATTCTTTTACATGACTATTAAAAGTTATTTCTGATGCAATATTTGTCCAGTAGTGCTTTGTCGTAACCATCAAGTTCGGTATTAAACTCTTCAAGGATCCTGTTACTGAAACTATCCCAAGAGAGTACACCGAACTATGATTTTCTTAGCATTATCCCACTACGACGAAGTACTACTAATATTACCTTCATTACCTTACGACATTGAAATATTAGTGACTTCCTACTATAGTGTTCACTGTTCAAATATCACTCCCACTCGATAAAGGCATATTATGTCTATTAACGTTCTCCCACTACTTAAATGCAATGGAATGTCAATTCCGACTTGTGGGTTTTGATGTTCTTGAACGTCAATTGCCTTATTTTCTTTAGGACAATGAAATAAAACTCCATTCGCTTTCTTGGATATTCAATAAACATGCACCTATCAATTCTTAGTTCCAACTTACATATCCGCTTTCCCTTTCAACACATATGCCGGACAATCCTATATCTGAATATGCCTCAGACTGAGCTTACATTCAGTCCATTGTTCTATAGATGTCCCAAGTACTAACTTAGAAGGAACTAAATTCAGAATGTAATTTGCGGTTTCTAAGAAATATTCCAAAAACAATTAAGGCAAATCTGAATAACACGTCATTAATCTATCCATGTCCAAAAGAGACTTTTTTCTTCTTTCTACTACACCACTCTATTATGGAGTTTACAGTGTAGTCAATTGAGATGTAATCCCTTATTCTGATAAGTAAAAAAAGAATTCTTTAGAGAGGTGCTCGCCACTACAATCAAATTACAGTACCTTAATATATTTCCTTGGTGCTTCTCTGTATCAAGTCTTAAAATCTTGAATTACTGAATTCACTAAGACTTACGGTGCATCAAATAAATATATTAATATTTTGAGTAATCATTTATGAACTTCACAAAAATACTCAAAACTATCTCTTACCAGTATATTCATTTAACCATACAAATCAGAAGGGATTCATTCTAGCTTATCACTAGCATTATTTCCTTTTGAAGGGAAACAACCTTTAGTCAAATTCCTTCCAAACAGGATCTACAAGTTGGTAGTGCCTCTACTTTCAATGAACCTTAAGGTCCATCCTTGACCAACTTAAAATCCTATCCGGATTAATATGACTTAGACAAAAAGTGCACAGATAAGTTTTACTCAAATTTTGAAGAACATATTCTCTTATGAGATAGACTAATATTGTTCTGTTCAGGAGAGACATTAATATAAAATAACAAGGTCATGCATTCATGTACAATAATGATAAAATGTTTATCAAGCTCAATAACTCAAGAGTTATTCGAAAAATAAAATTAAATATCCATCTCTTATTTTGCCCAGAAACCGGAATTAAATTCCTTCTAACAAAAGGTACATATATTGCCTCCTTTAAATTAATGTCTTATCACTAAAAGAAAATTTTAACAAGTAACACAACAAATTACATAAAGTCTTGTGGAGTTGAGATAAAAATATTAAATAGATCATAATAAGTCAAACACTGAATAATAAAATTCAGACTGCATTCAATATTTATATACATACATGCATCTCGAATAATAAATTTCGATGGGAAAAGAATCATTCATGCGAAGTATATTATATAATGCAAGAATTATACAATCCAAAAATAAATAGAACCAACTCAGATGGAGAGTATACTATTATTTTCAGTCAATTGTATATAAACTTTTAATACGAAAATATTAAGCACACTGCACATATATGTCATGCATCTTGAATAGCTACCTCGATGGGAAAAGAACTACTCATGCAACATACATATGTAACGCCAGATTATTCACTCCAATAATTAAAATAGACCTAACTCAGATGGAGAGTATACTGTTAATTTAAGTCAAGTGAACATCATAATTAATAGCTCTAGTTTCATTGATCCAACATGTATACTCATATGGAGAGTAAGTACACGATATCAATTACTAGTATTTCACCTAGTGAGCTTACAATAAATTTATCCGATATGGAGGAAGACCTAAAGTCAACGCGTAAATTTATTACTCACTTGAAATTAATAGTGGAAGACCATAGAAATATATTTCTATCACCACTTAATCATGATTGTATTTTAGTTACAAAATTGATTCAACCCTTTAAACTCAGATGGAGAGTTAATACAGGTTATCAATAACTAGTAACTATAGCCAGTGAGTCCATAATAAATTTATCCGATATGGAGGAAGACCTAATGTCCACGCGTAAATTTATTATCTCACTATAAATAAAAAATGGAGACCATAGGGGTTTATTCCTATCACCACTTTATCACAACCACGAACTTTTCTCTGAGGATTAAGTTCCATATTTAAAAAAAATGCTCAATACCTCATTTAAACAATCTTAAAATGCTAAAATTAATGTTTTTCACTGCAAAGCAGTGAGTATTGTTTAATGGGCTATTTTTGATAAACCTACCAAATTTCAGATCAATCGGAGATTGTTAAAATCAGAATCTCCAAAAATTGCGAACAAATTTGGAAAATTACCATTTTAAGCATTTTTTAAGAATTTAAAATATGACCTACATTCTTATCATATACAAATTCATCTCAAATTAACACGTGTTATCATGTTCCAGATTAGACACAAATAAAATGATAGAAAGAATGACTTTTCATATGTAAATCACATTTTAATCCGCCAAATCTTCAAAACACTCATCTAAACGATCCCGAATCGTCAAAATACGATCTGATTCACTGCATAGCAGTGAGTTCTTCTTAAATGATTGTTTCCGATGATCCTACCGAATTTCAGGTCATTCGGAGATCGTGAAATTCACGATCGCCAAAACTAGACCAAATTCGAATAAATTATTTTTTGCGTATTTAGGATTAAATCTATGTGATTTGCATTCTTGCTATATATCATATCAAGTTAAACCATCATGTTTCAGATTTAACACAAATAAAGCCGATATATAAAGAATAATTTTTCATATTTATAACAAATTCAATTTAATAAACTGCTTGAAAACTCATCTAAACGAAATGCAGGAAAATAGCATGATTCACTGCATAGCAGTGAGTTTTTCTCATTGGATCGTTTTCGATGAACCTACCAAGTTTCAGATCAATCGGAGTTCGTCAAATTCATGACCACCAACCTGTAACCAAACTCGGAGAATAACCGTTTTAAGCAGTTTCATAAATTAAAATAAATATGATATTGATTTCCATTCTCCTTATAATTATACTATGAGCTCAAGGCATATATTATGTTCTTCCTATTTCTAGGATACATAATATCTCCTTTTACAATAAATTATCCTTTTATTAAATACACAAGAACCTAAGATATTATGTTTTCTCCTGTTCGGCGAAAACCCCAATATCTCTTCTCATGGGTGGAGTTGGTTACACTAGTACCCAAAGATAAAACTCTTTTTCTAGTTAAGAACCTCCACCACTAATGTAGATTTATCGAGGATAATCTTCACATGGTACATTAAGCAGATTTCAATGACTCAAATAAATAGACCATTTTGTGGATCCTACTTATTAATCATAATGCTCAATCCATGAATAGACATAATTTCACATGTACAAATTT
>NW_017693314.1:0-4775 GCF_001879085.1 Nicotiana attenuata | reverse complement strand
CGAGACTAGCAAAACCCGAGCCCCGGGCCCGCTTCTCGAAAAATTACGAATTCACATCACCGGATTCCTCGTCTCGCCACGAGTCCATACATATAAAGTTCACCAAAATCGGAGTTCGTTTGACCCTTCAAAATTCCATTTTTACATCAAAATTCTCAAACCCTACTTACCCCATTTTTTACCCTTTAATTCCTTGGGTTTTCAGTGTTAATTCATGTTTATACACAATAATAACATAATCTAAGCCCAATAATCCATACCTGATGATAGCCCTCGAAACCCTCTTCAAAAATCGCCCAAAATCTCCTTAGTCCGAAGTCCAAAATGTTGTTCTTTCAAAAATTCGCGAAGATGATTAATATCACTTAACTGCCAGGCATTTCGCTTCTACGGATCCAGTACCGCTTTTGCGGCTTCCGCTTATGCGGTCAACGTCCGCTTTTGCGGACCTTTCACTTAAGGCAACCTTCCGCTTCTGCGGTCCCCAATCGCATCTGCGAGACCGCTTAAGCGATCCAATGTTCCGCTTCTGCGGAACCTGAGTAGGGTTCCAAATTCCGCTCCTGCGAGGTCTAGCTCGCTTCTGCGAGGCCGCCTATGCGGTCCTCCTTCCGCTCCTGCGGAATCTGGCAAGGGCCAAGACTTCCGCTTCTGCGCATCTTCCAATCGCTTCAGCGAGACCGCACCTGCGGTCCCATAACCGCAGGTGCGAAACCAACAGATACCAGCAAGGTTGAACCTGCAATTAACTCCAAAACCTTCCGTTTAACCACCCGAATTCATCCCGAGGCCCCCGGGACCTCAACCAAAAACACCAACACATCCTAATACCTTATTCCAACTTGTTCCAATCCTCAAAACACTTCAAACAACGCTAAAACCATCAAATCACATCGGATTCAAGCCTAAGTTTCTTAAAAACTTCCGAATTACGCATTCGATCAAAAACCCGACCATACGATGTCCGAATGACCTGAAATTTTACACACATATCCAAAATCACCTAACGGAGCTACAGCAACTCTCGGAATTCCATTCCGACCCTCGGATCAAAATCTCACCTATCAACCGGAATTCGCCAAAATACTAACTTCGCCAATTCAAGCCTAATTCTACACCGGACCTCCAAAATCAATTCCGATCGCACTCCTAAGTCACAAATCATTTCCCGAAGCTAACCGAATCACCGAAAATCACATCCGAGCCTTCTAACTCATAAGTCAACGTCCGGTTGACTTTTCCAACTTAGGCCTTCCTTAAAGAGAGTAAGTGTCTCATTTCTTATCAAAACCAATCCAAATCAACTCTAACACACCACATACCGATAACGAAACATAAAGAAGCATAAATGGGATAAACGAAGCAGTAACACATGAGACGACGGGTCGGGTCGTCACATCCTCCCCAACTTAAACCAACGCTAGTCCTCGAGCGTACCCAGAGTTGTACTAGAAGCAACCCAATAGGTGAATGACCTTACCAAACATATACCCGGGGTGATCCCTCGTCACCCTACCTCGCATAGGTCCGATAACACAATATAGCTGAAATTTCACAGTCCATCTAAACCATAAACCGTAGAACCACATTACACTTTCCGAAATCATACACAAGATCAGAACTTCACATCTATACCCAGAATTAACCCGAACCAGCTGTAATAACCCATACTTGCAACCTCAGGTGAAATCATACTATATACCTCATAATCTAAACACTCGAAACGATAGCCTCTATTTACAGCAGTTGCCCATAATAACCAAATACCGATAGAAAACATTTTATTAGCTAAAGTCTTATTCCAACACTTCCATATACTGCCAACAACAAATGAAACACGCGATAAACCGTAACCATTCCTCAGATCAACCATTCATGAAGCCACTCCCTTTTGACTAATACCACAACAGATTTCCGGGCTGAACCTTGATATTATCCTTCTAACAAGCTGAAATCAAATCTGTCCGTATTCATTAATGACTCCAACGATCACCTCGAATCCAACACACCACTCTGGTGACATGACACCTCAATGCAGGCCTAAGCCACAACTTGCATAATACACGCACCAATGAGGAACGGTCTGAACATACCCAAATCAGGACAAATGACTCAACCGAAAGAGCTGTACCTCAAGCTCATCAACACCATTACAACACAAGGCTGAGACTCCGTCTCACATCATAGAAATAGAGTACCTGAATCTACCCCAAAAGGTCATATGTCCACGTAGCCTCGCTACAATGCGCGATCCTGTCCAAACACTGCTGCACATGAAACACCTCAAGTCACTATGCTCGAAATAGACAGCCACGCACAATTTGATGTCTGGAACCCAAGCAATTCATTACAGCCACGGTGAAATAGATAACATACGACACGCAACCCGATAGGTCATAGCCAACACTCCATTTACCGAGCAACACTCAATTACTCTTCCCGCTCGGCTTTCTCTATGAATCCTCAATAGAACCGCACCACATGTGCCCATATCCAACAAATCATGACGTCTCAACACACCGAAAAGCAACTCATAGCTCTCCTTAGATCACTAGCAAGCTCAATAACGATCGAATCAACCTACCCCTCATCAACATAATTCGGGGCCAACCAAGCTAACTCAAGCTAAAAAACATAGCCACATCGGCGTGCCCACGAACTCAACACCAAGAAGCCTGAAGCTGCTCCTTCCACTGCTATAACTCCTGTTGGAGCCTTACGATACGGTGCCCGGCACCAAATCAATACCGAATCCCCAATCTCGCCCGACGACATGCCCGACCACAAGAAACGCATCCGAAAAAGTCATCAATACCGGAACTGAATCAATGGTAGAAACCTCTGCACTGACATCCATCACGAATGCCCCATCAAGAAAAGCAATCCTTCTCAGCCGTCCGCTGCATCTTTTGAAGTACATACCACCCTGCAAGAACATAATCCAATGCACCTAGCCGCTCAACCCGTGGCATTTCCGGCCTAGCCCATAGCACAATAGTCTAGAATAACCCAACACTGAGACAACCAGCCTACAATCCAATATCATATCCAAAATTTGGCATACCAAGCAAAGAAAGATTCACTCGGACCTCTAATTCCCAATAACCGCTAGACGGTGCCGATGCACACGATTTACAACAACTGCATAGCCTGAACACGAGAACTCCTAGTCTCCAACTCCATATAGCACACAAATCACTATACCTGATCCCAAATTGCGCCGTACGAATACATATCACACCTCAAGTACCCAATCATCCCACGAAAGGTATTCTAAAGTCTCCCTGTGCCATCAAACACACTTAGATATCAACAGTCGATCCCAAATGCCGCAACACTACCGAAGTATTACCAGTTTACATCACATTGCCCTTTTACTGGAACATATACCCCCGTCGAATCACTATGGTTGGCAATACCATTTTCCTTAATCATTTGAAGATCGATTCTTTAATCACCTACACCTGCCCGTGCTGCTTAAGAATTTAATGACTTTCCATTATGAACAGAACCGTAACCTTACACACACAAATCCCAATCCTCCACCACATATCGCATATACCATACCACACTAGTATAACATGAGAACTCCATCTCCCTTCCTAGCCCCAAACATCTACGTACTCCACTAGTCAAGAACTCTCCATCAATCCCATCAAGAAGAGAAATCATTACACATTCCATGCTTCGCATGCCCATAGGCAATTTATACGTCTCTAAACCACGGTAAAACTTATCAAGAACTCTCCCCCAATTCCATTGCACAAGCTAAACTGCCAGGACCAAATCCTTCTATCCGAACCAAGCTAAGCAAGCTGTCAGAACTCAAGAGCCTTGCTGCACAATACTTGTAAAAACCCATTACCTCGAACACATACGAAGAATTAATCACATCCTTACCATACTAATTCGGTCTACTATCAAGCTATTCCATCTATCTAATTTCCCTTTTTGATTCCTCATCCACTTGATATTTCTCCCTCGCTGTAGCATCACAATGCCTCAATCCAAGCTTACCACACGAGACTCGAACATAAGACCACACTGTCTAAGACCCATAGGCCACTGAATACTCTCTCAATTGTTTCCCAGAAATGCCACATTCCAGAATACTTCACTCTGAGAACTTTCTGCGAATCTAAATTCGCTTCCTTTACTTTCAAGGTATCGACACATAGGATCCCATGATCAACATAAAAATACCACAAGTCTTGACATTTTCTATTGAAAACACTGTCTTTAGTCGTATACACCAGCCTTAAAACACCTGAGTGTTACATGTAGATTCTTGAACACATTAAAACCATTCTCGAGAGTCATTCACTCTTATTCATCTACAACTTACCTGATTTAACGAACAGAACCACTCGTGCTTTATTGCACTCCGATACCGTAAAATGAGACCCGCATCCCAATACAACCAAGCAACTTCCTGCTCTATGCACCGAGCATTCTTCACCAACAACAACTCTAGACATTCCGTAATTATCATACTCTACGGAACATAATATAACCTTTGTCAAAATTTTTGCTTCACTCATGCCATCCTCGGCTCAATTTCTGCAACTAGAACTGATTTGCCAGCATACCTCGAAACGGAACTAACATAGCACATAACCGTGCGATCAGCTAATCAACAGCAACCTCCCCAACTTGGCTCAAAGCCATATATCAAGACACACTCGATAACCCATAATACTTTTACTCTAATGATGTCACAATATCATAGTGAGATTAAACTCAAATCATCTACAAGTTTTGTGAAAGTCACAGAT
>NW_017693313.1:0-4775 GCF_001879085.1 Nicotiana attenuata | reverse complement strand
ATTCCATGACATGATACACAGGGAAATTGAGGTCTACGTGGACGATGTGATCATAAAGTCCAGAAAGCAGTATGACCACGTAAAAGATTTGAGAAAAGTTTTCCAAAGGCTCCTCAGGTACAATCTTAAGCTCAACCCTGCGAAATGCGCATTTGGTGTTCCATCTGGGAAACTATTGGGATTTATAGTCAGTCGTCGAGGCATTGAGTTGGACCCATCAAAGATCAAAGCTATTCAAGAATTGCCACCTCCAAGGAACAAGACGGAGGTGATGAGTTTGCTCGGGCGATTAAATTACATCAGCAGGTTTATTGCTCAACTCACAACAACTTGTGAGCCCATCTTTAAGCTGTTGAAGAAGGATGCTGCGGTCAAATGGACTGATGAATGCCAGGAAGCATTCGATAGGATCAAAGAATATTTGTCAAACCCACCTGTGTTGGTCCCGCCGAAACCCGGGAGGCCCTTAATTCTGTATTTGACAGTCCTGGACAATTCGTTTGGCTGTGTATTGGGTCAACATGATGTCACTGGCAGGAAGGAACAAGCCATCTATTATCTCAGCAAGAAGTTCACATCCTATGAGGTTAAGTACACTCACCTTGAAAGGACATGTTGCGCCCTAACTTGGGTAGCACAAAAGTTGAAGCATTATTTGTCGTCCTACACTACTTACCTCATCTCTCGCTTGGATCCTGTAAAGTACATATTTTAGAAGCCCATGCCTACAGGAAGACTCGCAAAATGGCAAATCTTGCTCACAGAGTTTGACATTATCTATGTGACTCGGACCGCAATTAAAGCCCAAGCATTGGCTGATCATTTGGCTGAAAACCCGGTCGACGAAGAGTATGAACCATTGAGAACTTATTTTCCTGATCAAGAGGTGATGCATATTGACGAGGTGGAGCAGGTTGAGGAACCAGGTTGAAAAATTTTCTTTGATGGAGCTGCTAACATGAAAGGTATCGAAATAGGGGCCGTGCTCATTTCTGAAATAGGGCATCACTACCCTGTTACGGCTCTTCTTCATTTCTATTGCACCAACAACATGGCTGAGTACGAGGCATGCATTTTGTGTTTGAGATTAGCTATAGACATGGGTGTCCATGACGTCTTGGTCTTGGGAGACTCGGACCTTTTGGTGCACCAGATTCAAGGAGAATGGGAAACACGGGATTTGAAGCTCATACCGTATCGATAATGTTTGCACGATCTTTGTCAACGGTTTCGATCAGTGGAGTTTAGGCATATTCCAAGAATCCATAATGAGGTTGTCGATGCTTTGGCTACCTTGGCGTCAATGTTGCACCATCCGGACAAAGCTTATGTCGACCCTCTGCATATTTAAGTCCGCGATCAGCATGCTTATTGTAACATGGTGGAAGAAGAACTTGATGGTGAGCCGTGGTTCCACGACATCAGGGAGTACATCAGAATGGGGGTATATCCGGTACAAACCACAGGGGATCAAAAGAGAACAATTCGATGTTTGGCAAGTGGATTTTTCTTCAGTGGGGGAATTCTGTACAAAAGAACTCCAGATCTTGGGCTGTTGAGGTGCATCGATGCTAAGCAAGCCACGACTATCATGACCGAAGTGCATTCCGGAGTTTGTGGGCCGCATATGAGTGGGTATGTTTTGGCAAAGAAAATTCTTCGAGCAGGTTATTATTGGCTCACCATGGAGCGAGATTGTATCAGTTTTGTGCGCAAGTGTCATCAGTGCCAAGTGCACAGAGATTTGATTCATTCTCCACCATCTGAATTGCACATGATGTCCGCACCATGGCCCTTCGTTTCTTGGGAGATGGATGTCATTGGACCAATTGAGCCGGCAGCATCCAATGGGCACAGGTTCATTCTGGTGGCCATTGATTATTTCACTAAGTGGGTTGATGCTAAAAATTTCAAGTCCGTGACCAAGAAAGCGGTGATCGATTTTGTTCACTCAAATATCATTTGTCGGTTTGGGATCCCAAAGGTGATCATCACAGATAATGGTGCTAATCTCAATAGTCATATGATGAAAGAGGTATGTCAACAGTTTAAGATTACGCATCGCAATTCCACCCCATACCGCCCCAAGGCGAATGGAGCAGTCGAGGCCAAAAAGAACATAAAGAAGATACTTCGGAAAATGGTGGAAGGTTCCAAGCAATGGCATGAAAAGTTGCCCTTTGCGTTGATGGGTTATCGCACTACTGTTCGCACTTCTGTAGGTGCAACTCCTTATTTGTTAGTATATGGCACTGAAGAAGTGATACCCGCGGAAGTTGAAATCCCATCCCCCCGGATTGTTGCTGAAGCCGAAATTGACGATGATGAGTGGGTCAAAACCCGTCTGGAGCAATTAAGTTTGATTGATGAGAAAAGATTGGCGGCGGTGTGTCATGGCCAGTTGTATCAAAAGAGAATGGCAAGAGCGTACAACAAAAAGGTGCGTCCCCTGAAGTTTGACGTGGGTCAGCAAGTATTGAAACGCATCCTTCCACATCAGGCCGAAGCAAAAGGCAAGTTCGCCCCAAATTGGCAAGGGCCGTTCACTGTAACAAGAGTGTTGTCCAATGGTGCTTTGTATTTAACAGATTTAGAAGGCAAATGTATAGACATGGCTATCAATTCTAATGCAGTCAAGAGATATTATGTATGATTTCTTTGGCTTAAATTGTTGTTTGTTTGTACTTGGCATGTTTTGAAGATTGGAATGACGAAGGCATTTTGTTCTGCTATCTAAACACTTTATCATTTGTTACCCCTTTGAGCCTTATTTATTTTCTTTCATACCCCTCTCTTGGAATCAGTAGCGAAATTTACTAAAGAAGTAAATAAGAAAAGAGAAGAGAAAAGAAAAGGAAAGAATGGAAAAGAATGAAAAAAAAGAAAAAAAAAGAAAGAAAGGAAAAAAGGAAAAGAAAGAAAAGAGAGAAATAAAAAAAAAGAAAAGAAAGAAAAAGAAAAGGAAAAAAGGGGGAAAGAAAAGAAAAAGAGAAGTAACAACCATAAAGCAATTCCTATGCCATGAACTACGTTCGACCTGATTCCTTTTAAGGATACGTAGGCAGCCTCACGGTTCGGTCCCATCGAAATAAAAATCCAAAAGTCCCCAAGCAAAGAAACTGGGGCAGGAAGTTATCGTTGTTGTAAGAAATCTGATCCAAGAGTTGTAATTTTGAACTCATTTGAGTTGTTTTGAGCCTTTTGAATCCGTTCTTTCTAACCTTATCCAAAAGCCCACATTACGGTCCAAAGAAAGACCTTCCGATCAGTCTTCGAGAGATGCCAAGTCAAGCAAGTAGAGGTGATTCATATCAGGGGCAACACTCCGGTTTAAGCAGGAAAAATGAAAAATGAGAGAGTCTTATTGGTGAAAACCCTCACGGGCACCGTAAGGCGTCGGAAAGCTGAGAGAAATCAAAAAATGAGAGTCTTATTGGTGAAAACCTTCACGGGCACCGTAAGGCGACGGTGAGTTGAGAGATGAACAAATGAGAGAGGTCTGTTGGTGAAAACTCTTCAGGGCACCGCAGGCCAAACAAGGTCAGTGATTGGGCAAAGAAATTGGGTTATGAAGGTCTTGGGGCACAAAGTATGACAACCTAAAGGTGATTGGTTGAATAGATTGGGCTGATTAATCCGAAATGCATGTCTTGATCATTGGTACCAGCTGCTCCACTTAGATAAGTCTTTTTCTTTTTTTTTTCCCTCAAACAGTCATCCAGTTTTGTATTTTCGTCTTTATCCCTAACTCTCAAAGTCATTGCATTTCATTTCTTTTGGGTTCATTTCTCTAAGGCTTATCCAATGTCTGCCTTGTCTAAGCAAGTAAGAAGGGATTTCAAAGCTTACTACCAACTTTCCAATTGCACGAAGCAAAGGGCGGCCAGAATGTACCAGAGATAGCATGATGTAAAGTGGGAAATAAGGTGTCAGTGAAAGTTCCACTGGTTGAAAGGTTTGGTTAAGATAAAACGGTCAGGAATGTGAAAACAACGGTTAGGTTGTAGAACACTTGGGTCATTCAAGGTCCTACGTTTGAGAGTCGGTTTGAAAGTCAAACAATTCTTGGCCAGTTCAAGGCAGCCAGTCAAAGCAAAGCACAGCAGCGGAAGGGCCACCCCCAGCAAGAATGCCGCAAGCTAACCACCACATTTTTAAACTGACAAGATTTTTCTTTGATTAAAACAGGGGCAGAAAATCTCATTTGTTTCGAAAAAACCCTCCGTGAGGAAAGCAAGTGCCAGACAGACTCGCCAGTAAGCTCCAATACCCCCTTGGATAACAGGATTTAGTAAGTTTTGAGGCCCTCGCAAATGACAAAATCCGATGTGAGGTCTACTTTTGGGAAATGTAATTTGGCATTTAAGTTGTCACTTTCGAAATGGGGTTTGGTTTGAAATTTTTAGGATAAAGGAATTTAGAATTGATTAACACTCACAGATGTTCCCAATGTCACACTGGGGCAAAAAATTTCTTTTGTTTTGTTTGTTTTGATGAAATCAGGGACCCACCTGGAAAACAAAGGGAGACAGTGCAAAGAAAAGCAGTTTCAAGAGGAAGACAGTTCAAGTTTTGGAAATCAGGCGCCCACCTGGAGAACAAAGGGAGAGCGGTTCAAGTTTTGGAAATCAGGCGCCCACCTGGAGAACAAAGGGAGAGCGGTTCAAGTTTTGGAAATCAGGATCCCACCCGAGAATAAAGGGAGAGCGGTTCAAGTTTTGGAAATCAGGCGCCCACCTGGAGAACAATGGGAGAGCGGTTCAAGTTTTGGAAAT
>NW_017693312.1:0-4775 GCF_001879085.1 Nicotiana attenuata | reverse complement strand
TAGGTTCAAAACCTGGGTATATGTTCTAGATTGTGTACCCGAGCGCACAACTCGAGTCGAGGAGGGGGCTATGTACCGGGAACCAAAAGGCCATCCGGCTTAGTAACTTGTTCGAGCCTCTTTCTTATTTCAAGGTATGACACTAACAGAATAGGGAGTCTCGACCAGCGAACACATCCCCGAAGATGAGAAGAGAAGGGTTTCGTAACAGTTTATATACAGTTCAGATAATATCAAAGCGTTAAAAAGCAATAGTTAACACAGTAGGCCCAAACATGTAACAAAATCAGATAACAGATAAAGCCAAAATATAACAATTCATCTAAGCTCGAATTCTGAACCCTGAACCAGAAGTTCTGGGTTCTTGTCCCCAGCAGAGTCGCCAGAGCTGTCACACCTCCTTTTTCACTACACCCCCCCGGAGATGGTATAATAAGGGAAGTTTTTCCAATTAAAGGACAATCGAAACGGGATTCTTTGTTTATTGAAAATTCAGAGTCACCACTTGGGAGATTTATGGTGTCCCAAGTCACCGGTTCAAATCCCGAGTCGAGGGAAGAGTTGACTCTGTATTATAGTCCGCGAACCAGAAATTCGGGTAAGGAATTCTGTTAACCTGGGAGAAGGTGTTAGGCATTCCCGAGTTCTGCGGTTCTAGCACGATCGCTCAACTGTTATATTCGGCATAATTATCTGATTTAAAACATTTTGAATCTATGTGCAATTTTAACTTTAAACGCTTTTATTCATTTTTAGGAATATTGCAATGCTTTAAAACACGTCTTTAAATGCTTTTATTCACTAGGCATGACCAGGTACGATGAAAAATAAGATGACACTTACGAATACATAGACCCCGGATCAAATAACGCTGAAGCATCTATATCAAAAACCAGAACCGTACCTGTAATAACTGCATCTGAAGCCTTAGCCTTAGGCCGTGCCTGAAGAGCATAACATCGGGGCTGGGCCTTACCACCCTGAACCACATATCTGGGTCGGCCTGCTACTGGCTGTCCTCCACCTCTAGCGGCCTGAGCTCTACCTCTAGTACCTCTACCTCCACCTCTAGCACCTCTACACCCACATCTAGCTGGCTGGGCGGGCTGTGGAACATCTGGGGCCTGTACCATGGCACGAGAACTCTAATGCTGAGAGTTGCCCGGTGCTCGAGGGCAAAACCTGGTAATGTTACCCGAACCACCACAAGTGTAACAAGCCCACGGCTACTGAGACTGCTGGCCCTGACGACCTGAATGACCACCCCGAAAACTCTGAAGCGGCACTGATAGGAGCATGTCGTGCACTGTAGGACTGCTGATCGGAATACTGCATCTAAGGACCACGACTGCCTGAAGCTCCGTGAGAAACCTGAAGTGCTGACTGAAAAGGCCTAGGAGGATGGCCTCTACCATATGGATCTGCCTGACTGATGGGGTCTTTTGTCTGCCCTGTGACCACCCCCTATGATAAAACCATCTTAACTCTCTGGGCCATATTGGCCGCCTCCTGGAAGAATATCTCACTCCCAGCCTCTCTAGCCATCTGTCGACGAATCGGTCGAATGAGTCCATCAATAAAACCATCTCACTCTTTCCCTCTCAGTGGGAAGTATAATAAGGGCATGGCGAGCCAAATCTATGAATCTGGTCTCGTACTGGGTGACAGTCATGGATCCCTGTTGAAGGCGCTCGAACTGCCTCCAATAGGCCTTTTGCTGTGTAATAGGGAGAAACTTCTCCAGAAATAGCTGTATGAACTGCTCCCAGGTCAAGGCTGGCAATCCTGCTGGTCTAGCTAAGCAATATTCCCTCTACCAATTCTTGGCGGATCCAGACAAGCAAAATGTAGCAAAATCAACCCCGTTGGTGTCAACAATCCCCATGATCCGAAGAACCTCGTGACAACTATCTAGATAATCCTGGGATCCTCAGTATATGCAGCACTGAAGGTAGTAATGAAGAGCTTGTTAAACCTATCCAATCTCCACAAAGCATCGGCAAACATGGATGCACCTTCGCCGGTCTGAGCTACCACACCCGGCTGAACTGTTCCAACTGGCTGAGCTGCTGGAGTCTGAAACTGGGGAGCTACCTGCTCCGGAGTGCGAGTAGTAGGAGTCTGGGCTCCTCCTCCAGCTTGAGAGACGGTTGGTGCTTGAGGAAGTAAACCTACCCTGGTAACACTCTCCATGAGGCCCATTAGACGGACCAGAGCATCCTGAAGAATTGGGGTGGCAATAAACCCCTCTGGGTTGGGCCTACCAGAACTGTTGGAGCCAGAACCTCATCATCGAAGTGAGGCTCCGCTGCTGGTGCTACTGCTCGAGGCTGAGCTCTGCCCCTACCTCAGCCTCTAGCACGGCCTCGGCCTCGGCCTCGCCCTCTACCCCTTGTGGGAGCTGCTGCTGCGGGCTCAGGCCGCTGATCGGTAGATGAGGAAGGGCGTGTCCTCGCCATCTGTGAAAGAACAAAGTAGAAATTCGATTAGTACTGAGAAACCAAACTGCAAGACAAGAAAGAGCAAATGTGAGGTTTTTCCTAACTCGGTAGCCTCTGGGAGATAAATACAGATGTCTCCGCACTGATCCCTCAGACTCTACTTAGCTTGTCTGTGAACTGTGAGACTCATGTAACCTAGAGCTCTAATACCAACTTGTCACGAGCCGGATTTTCCACCCTCGGGAGTTGTGATGGAGCCTACTAATGGGAGCTAGGCAAGCCAACCTTAACTACTTGCTACACTTTCATATTTCTTCTTTTAACAAATACCAAGTGATAATATGATAACAACGGAATTTTAAATAATTAAGCGGAAGGTAACAATAAAATATCTCGAATCAACATCTATTATAACTTCTAAACCTCAAATACCCAAAATCTTGTGTCACGGTGTCACAGACTGTCTAAGAGTCACTACATACAATGTCTACAGAAAATACAATAAATAGTTTCTAAATAAAAGAAAATGAAACAGGGAATAGAGATAGAGGGAGACATCAGGGTTTGCGGAAGTCTACCTTGGGTCTCTGGGTGGACTGAAGGATGCCCTCCAACTACTGTCCGAAAGCTGCTCCTAGATCTACACACAGTGCAGAGTGTAGTATCAGCACAACCGACCCCATGAGCTTGTAAGTGTCCAGCCTAACCTCGGCGAAGTAGTGATGAGGGTAGGACTAAACTACCAAATAAACTTGAGCAGTTTATATATATATATATATATATATATATACAACGGAAAAGAAATACAGCGATATCCAATCGATATGGGAGGGGGAGCATGCTGTGGGGGAGATAATAATTTCCAAGTAAAAGACTTCAAATAGCGAGGAAATAACATAACTCGGATACCAATAAGAAATCAAAAGCGATAAATGCATGGCATCACCCTTCGTGCATTTACTCTCGTGCTCACAAAAGCAGATATAATCAACATGTGCACTGTCACACCTCCTTTTCACTACACCCCCCGGAGAGGGTATAATAAGGGGAATTTTTCCAATTAAAGGACAATCGAAAAGGGATTCTTTGTTTATTGAAAATTCAGAGTCGCCACTTGGGAGATTTATGGTGTCTCAAGTCACCAGTTCAAATCCCGAGTCGAGGAAAGAGTTAACTCTTTATTACAGTTTGCGAACCAGAAATCCGGATAAGGAAGTTTGTTAACCCGGGAGAAGGTGTTAGGCATTCCCGAGTTCCGCGGTTCTAGCACGGTCGCTCAACTATTATATTCGGCTTAATTATCTGATTTAAAACATTTTGAACCTATGTGCAATTTTAACTTTAAATGCTTTTATTCATTTTTAGGAATATTGCAACACTATTAAAACACGTCTTGAACCACATCACATAAATGCACCCGCAGTCTTAAACATATTTTAACATTGTTGAGATTTGGATTTGGGTCACATAAATGCACGCCCGAATTTAGGAAGGTAATATTATTAAATGACGCGCCTAAAGCAACTACGTGTTAGAAACTTTGCGAGGGCCATGAAAATTCGCTAAATGGCACGCCTCGAATTCTAAGGATTGAACCAAACTTTATTAAATGAGGGCCATGTGATTGTAATTTTTGTTCGGCACGGCACACCTTGAATTCTAATTTAAAAAGAGAACTACATTTGGAGGGCCGTAAAATATTTGTGATCTACTATGGCTCTCCTCAAAAAAGGTCAAGTTAATTAATAGAACTCAAGGGATTCAGAAGCCCATTATGCCAAGTCCAAATTATGTCGTTGCACAAATTAGAAGAATGTCCATTTCCCTTCAAATCCGGGCCCAAGGGAGCCCAACACATCATTGTAATTGTTATTAACCTACTGACTCTTAAATGTCTTGGCAATGAACTCCAAGAGAGGGCCCAATTCGAACGTGCTACAGCTGTAAAAGAGGGGACTCAAGATCGAGTCCATGCGGATGATTCAAGACCAACTGATTAAAAGGGACCAACATCAAGTCCTACCAATTACCATCACGATAAATCAATTCGATTTCTTCGGTTGGGCCTGAGTGAGCCCAGGTCTTGACGAAACATGGCTTGAATTTGGCTGCTTGCTACTTGCTACTTTAATTAATAGAACTCCCAATCAATTTCTGAATTATAGACTAAGCAAACAAGTTGTTGAAGCCATAAACGATATTACATCTACACATGAAGAGTGCTTGAAACCTACTCCAAGGTCTTACTTCCAACTTTCAATCTACCAATTCAATTCAATTAGGAACAAATTAACCATAGCTTGTAACAGATCTCTATTACCCTTCCAACTTCAT
>NW_017693311.1:0-4776 GCF_001879085.1 Nicotiana attenuata | reverse complement strand
ACATGTGGCGGTATGAGTTCAGACTCAGGAAGACTAAATGACTGTGTAATGTGTATGATGGTGGAAGGTATGCTAAAATACTAAATTGAGGCAAAGCAGGTGGCTTATCTCTTGCGGAGTGTTCTTAAGTGGTATGATCCTTATGTGTATGTTAGAAGATCTCGTGTGTAATTGAAGGGTACGTGTTGAAATTTGAAAATTCGGGTCGCTCAAGAGGGTGGACTCAACTGATGTGGGGATGAATGCGAGATTTGTAGAGGATTACAGTACTAGATGATCTGTGTTTTCACAAACTTGTACAGGATTTGAGTTTAATCTCACTATGGCATTGTGGCATCATTAGAGTAAAAGTGTTATGAGTCGTTGAGTCTGTCTTGATATATGGCTTCGAGCCAAGTTGGGGAGTTTGCTATTAATTAGCTAATTGTACAGTCATGCGCTATGTTGGCTTCAGTTGGAGCGTGCGGGTGAGTCAGCTATGACTAGAGTAAAGGAAAATTTTTGACAAAGGTTATATTATGTTCCATAGGGTATGAGAATCACGGAATGTCTAGAGTTGTTGTTGGTAAAGAATGCTCGATGCATAGAGCAGGAAGTTGCTTGGTTGTATTGGGATGAGGATCTCCTTTTGCGGTATCGGAGTGCCAATAAGGCACGAGTGGTTCTGTTCGTTAAGTCAGGTAATTTGCAGTTTGAATAAGAGTGAATGACTTTCGAAAATGGTTCCAATGTGTTCAAGAGTCCACAGGGAACAATCGGGTATCTTAAAGTTGCATGTGTGGTTAGAAACTATGTTTTCATCGGAAAGGTCAAGACTTGTGGTATTTTATGCTAATTATGAGATTCTATGTATCAGTATCTGGGAAGTAAAGGTAATGAATTTAGATTCGCAGGATGTTCTTCAGAGTAAAGTATTCTGGAATGTGGTATTTCTGGTAACATTTGAGAGAGTATTCAGTGGCTTATGAGTCTTAGACAGTGTGGTCTTGTGCTTGGGTCTCGTGTAGTGAGCCTGGGTTAAGGAACTGTGGTGCTACAGCAAGAGGGAATATCAAGTTGATGATGAATCAGAAGGGAAATTAGATAGATGGAATAGCTTGATAGTAGACGGAATCGGTATGGTAAGGATATGATTAATTCTTTGTATGTGTTCGAGGTAATAAGCCCTTGCAGGTATTGTGCAGCAAAGCTTTTGAGTTCTGACAGCTTGCTTAGCTTGGTTTGGATGGAAGGGTTCAGTCCTGACAGTTTAGCTTGTACAAATGGAATTGGGAGAGAATTCTTGTTGGGTTTCACCGTGGTTTGGAGATGTGTATATCTTATATGGGCATGCGAAGCATGGAATGTGTAATGATTTTTCTTCTAGATGGGATCAAGGGAAGTGCGTGACTAGTTGAGTGAGTAGATTTCTGTGGCTCGGAAAGGAGATAAAAGTTTTCAAGTTATTCCTGGATGGTATGGTAAGTGCGACATGTTGTAGAGGACCGAGACTGGCGTGTGCTGGGTTACAGTTCAGTTCTGAAAGGAAGTTCATAAGACTCCTGGGCAATGGGTAGCCTCAGATAATCAAGGAAATGATACTGCTAATTGGAAGTGATTTGACGAGAGTATACGTCTCAAGAAAAGGTAATGTGATTAAACTGATGATACTTCGGTAGTATTGCGGCATTTCTTTTTGTGGATCGACTGCTGATATCTGAGTTTGTTTGATGGCACAGGGGAATTTTTGGATATCTTTCGTGGAATAATTGGGTACTTGAGATATATATTTATACGGCAGAATATGGGATTAGGTATGGTGATTCGTGTGCTATATGGAGATGGAGACTGGGAGTTCTCAGGTACAGACTATGTAGTGGTTGTGGATCGTGTGTATCAGCACCGTTTAGCGGCTATTGGGATTTGGAGGCCCGAGTGGATCTTCCTTTGCTTGGTATGTTAGGTTTTGGATATGATGTTGGGGTGTAGACTGGCTGTCTCAGTGTTGGGTTATTCTAGACTATTGCGCTATGGGCTATGCTGGAAAATGCCATGGGTTGAGTGGAGAGGTGCATCAGATCATGTTCTAGTAGAGTGGTTTGCATTTCCAAAGACCAGCGATGGCTGGGAAGGACTGCTTTTCTTAATTGGGCCTTCGTGATGGATGTCAGTGCAGAGGTTTCTACCATTGGTTCAGTTCCGGTATTGAGGGACTTTTCGGATTGCGTTTCTTGTGGACGGGCATGTCGCCGGGCGAGGTTGTGGATTTCGATATTGATTTGGTGCCGGGCACCGTATCGTACGGCTCCGGCAGGAGTTATAGTAGTGGAAGGAGCAGCTTCAGGCTTCCTTGGTAATGAGTTCGTTGGGAGGCCGATATGGCTATGTATTCAGCTTATGTTGCTATTTTATGTTGTGAGACGTTAGGATTTGTTGATTATGGGCACCTGTGGTGCGGTTCTATTGGGGATTCATAGTGAAAGTCGAGCGGGAAGAGTAATTGGATGTTGCTCGGTAAATGGAGTGTTGGTTATGACCTATCGGGTTGCATGTCGTATGTTATTTGTTTCACCATGGGTGTAATGAATTGCTTGGGTTTCAGACATCAAATTGTGCGTGGCTGTCGATTTTGAGCATAGTGACCTGAGGTGTTTCATGGGTAACAGTGTTTGGATAGGATCGTGCATTGTGGCGAGGCCACGTGGAGATATGACCTTTCGGGGTAGATTCAGGTGTTCTATTTCTATGATGTGAGACGGGGTCTCAGCCTTGTGTGGTGATGGTACTGATGAGCTTGAGGTACAGCTCTTTCGTTTGAGTCATTTTTCGTGATTTGAGTGTGTTCATACCGTTTCTTATTGATGCGCGTATTATGCAAGTTGTGGCTTAGGCCTGCATTAAGGTGTCATACCACCATAGTGGAGTGTTGGGTTCGAGGTGATCGTTAGGGTCATTAAAGAACACGAATGGATTTGATTTCAGCTTGTTGGGAGGATAAAATCGAGGTTCGGCTCGGAATCTGCCGTGGTATTAGTCAAAAGCGAAGTGGCTTCATGAATAGTTGATCTGAAAAATGGATTACGGTTTATTGTGTGTTTCATTTATCGTTGGCAGTATATTAAAGTGTTGGAATAAGACCTTAGTTGATAAGAGGTTTACTACCGGTATTCAGGTGTTGTGGACAACTACTGTGAATAGAAGTTATCGTTTCCAGCGTTTGGGTTATGTAAGCTATCATGTGATTGCACCTGAGGTTGCAGGTATGGGTTATTACAGCTGGTTCGGGCTTATTCTGAATATGGATGTGAGGTTCTGACTTTTGTATATGATTCCGGAAAGTGCAATGTGGTTCTATGGTTTATGGACTAGATGGATTGTGGAATTTCAACTATGTTGTGTTATCGGACCTATGCGAGATAGGGCGACGTGGGATCACCCCCGGGTATATGCTTGGTAAAGTCATTCAACTATTGGTTGGCTTCAAGGACAACTCTGGGTACGCTCGAGGACGAGCGATTGTTTAAGTTGGGGAGGATGTGACGACCCGACCCGTCATCTCAGGAGCTACCACCCCGTTTCCCCCATTTTATGCTTCTTCATGTTTCGTTATCGGTATTTGGTGTGTTATAGTTGATTTGGATTGGTTTTGATAAGAAATGACACACTTAGTCTCTTTAAGGAAGGCTTGGTTTGGAAAAGTCAACCGGAAGTTGACTTATGAGTTATAGGGCTCGAATGTGATTTCCGGTGATTCGGTTAGCTTCGGGGGGATGATTTGTGACTTAGGAGTGTGATCGGAATTGTTTTTGGAGGTCCGGTGTAGAATTAGGCTTGAATCGGCGAAGTTAGTGTTTTGGCGAATTCCGGTTGATAGGTGAGATTTTGATCCGAGGGTCGGAATGGAATTCCGAGAGTTGCAGTAGCTTTGTAAGGTGATTTGGGATGTGTGTGCAAAATTTCAGATGATTCGGAGGTGGTTTGGTTGGGTTTTTGATCGAATGCGAGTTTCGGAAGAATTTGAAGAACATAGGCTTGGATTTGATGTAATTTGATGGTTTTAGTGTTAATCGTGGTGTTTTTATGATTGGAACAAGTTTGAATAATGTTTTAGGGCGTATTGGTATTTTTGGTTGAGGTCCCGGGGGCCTCGGGGTGAGTTCGGATGGTTAAAAGGGAGAGTTTTGGAATTTTTCATGTGCTAAGTCTGCTGCTTCTGGTATGTTTTCGCTTCTACGGAATTTGGACTGCAGAAGCGGTATCGCTTATGCGATTGGGGAACCGCAGAAGCGGTTGGAGCTTGAGTTGGGTTTTCCATAGAAGCGGAAGTTTGGGCCGCAGAAGCGGTCCCGCTAGTGCGATTCCTGGGCCGCAGAAGCGGTCGAAGCCTTTAAGTGGAAACCGCAGAAGCGGTATAAAAGTCGCAGAAGCGGTCCCTCATAAGCGGGAACGGGACCGCATAAGCGAAAAAAGAGCTGGGCAGAGAAGATTTTAAAATAACATTTCATCCGCGAGCTAAGGGTATTTTCCTCCATTGTTGAACATCTTGAGAGCTTTTTGGGAGCAATTGAAGAGGGTTTCGACTGAGATTGACTGGAGGTAAGTTTTAAAAACATGATTATATGTGAAATTAACCTAGAAATTCATGGAAATTAAGCCTAAAAAATTGATGAACTAGGGCTTGGGATTTTGAGATGTTAAATTGGGATTTGATGGGTCATTTGAGTTCGGATTTGAGAGTTCTTGGTATGTATGAACTCGTGAGAAGATGAGGAATCCATTGATGTTAATTTTCTAATT
>NW_017693310.1:0-4776 GCF_001879085.1 Nicotiana attenuata | reverse complement strand
GATATTATATTGGGGATGGACTGGTTATCACCCTATCACGCTATTTTGGACTGTCATGCCAAGACTGTGACCTTAGCTTTACCAGGTATGCCTCATTTAGAGTGGAGAGGGACCCCTGGTCATTCTACCCGCAGTGTTATATCGTATGTGAAGGCTCGGCGTATGGTCGGGAAGGGGTGTTTGGCCTATTTAGCCTATGTTCGGGATTCCAGTGCTGAGGTTCCCTCTATTGATTCTATGCCTGTTGTTTGTGAGTTCCCTGATGTTTTTCCTTCAGACCTGCCGGGTATGCCACCCGACAGGGATATTGATTTTTGCATTGATCTAGTACCGGGCACTCAACCCATTTCTATCCCACCATATCGTATGGCCCCACCGAAGTTGAAAGAGTTAAAGGAACAGTTGCAGGATTTGCTTGAGAAGGGTTTCATCAGACCCAGTGTCTCACCTTGGGGTGCACCGGTGTTATTTGTCAAGAAAAAGGATGGGTCGGTGAGAATGTGCATTGATTACCGGCAATTGAACAAGGTAACGATCAAGAATAAGTATCCACTGCCGAGGATTGATGATTTGTTCGACCAGCTTCAGGGTGCCAGAGTATTTTCCAAGATGGACTTGCGATCTGGCTACCATCAGTTGAAGATTAGGGCATCCGATGTCCCTAAGACAGCCTTCCGCACTCGGTACGGGCATTATGAGTTCTTGGTTATGTCATTCGGGTTGACAAACGCCCCAGCAGCCTTCATGGACTTGATGAACCGAGTGTTCAGGCCTTACCTGGACTCATTCGTGATAGTTTTCATTGATGATATATTGATATATTCCCGCGGCCAGGAGGAGCACGAGCAGCACCTTAGAGTGGTTCTTCAGACTCTGAGGGATAGTCAGTTATATGCCAAGTTCTCCAAGTGTGAGTTTTGGCTGAGTTCAGTTGCATTTCTGGATCATGTTGTATCAGCAGAGGGCATTCAGGTGGACCCAAAGAAGATAGAGGCAGTCAAGAATTGGCCTAGACCAGCATCAGCTACAGACATCCGGAGTTTCATGGGGTTGGCAGGCTACTATCGACGGTTCGTGGAGGGGTTTTCATCCATTGTAGCCCCGATGACCAGATTGACCCAGAAGGGTGCCCAGTTCAGATGGTCGGATGAGTGTGAGGCGAGCTTTCAGAAGCTCAAGACAGCTCTGACTACGGCACCGGTGTTGGTTTTGCCCACAGGTTCAAGGCCTTATACCATCTATTGTGATGCTTCCCGTGTTGGGCTTGGAGCAGTGTTAATGCAGGATGGCAAGGTCATTGCCTATGCTTCGAGGCAGTTGAAGATTCATGAGAAGAACTATCCGGTTCATGATTTGGAGTTGGCAGCCATAGTTCACGCATTGAAGATTTGGAGGCATTATCTGCATGGCGTGGCATGTGAGGTGTTCACGGATCACAGGAGTCTTCAGTACTTGTTCAAGCAAAAAGAGTTGAATTTGAGGCAGAGGAGGTGGTTGGAGTTGTTGAAGGATTATGATATCACCATTCTATATCATCCGGGGAAAGCCAATATGGTGGCCGATGCATTAAGTAGAAAGTCAGCCAGTATGGGCAGTCTTGCTTATATTCCGGTCGGTGAGAGGCCGCTTGCTCTGAATGTTCAGGCTTTAGCCAATCAGCTTGTGAGGCTGGACATTTCTGAGCCCAGTCGTGTGTTAGCTTGCACTGTCGCTCGTTCTTCATTATTGGAGCGTATCCGTGATCGGCAGTATGATGATCCCCATTTGTGTGTCCTTAGAGACACGGTGCAGCGCGGAGATGCCAGGCATGTTACCTTAGATGATGATGGGGTTTTGAGATTGCAGGGTCGAGTATGTATGCCTAATGTGGATGGGCTCCGAGAGTTAATTTTGGAGGAGGCCCATAGCTCCCGGTACTCTATTCATCCGGGCGCCGCAAAGATGTATCAGGATTTGCGGCATCATTATTGGTGGCGAAGAATGAAGAAGGATATCGTAGCATATGTGGCTCGTTGTTTGAATTGTCAGCAGGTTAAGTACGAGCATCAGAGGCCTGGTGGTTTATTTCAGAGGATTGAGCTTCCCGAGTGGAAGTGGGAGCGGATTACTATGGACTTTGTTACTGGACTTCCGCTGACTCGGAAGAAGTTCGACGCAGTGTGGGTCATTGTCGATAGGCTGACCAAGTCAGCACATTTCATTCCTGTGGCAGTCTTCTATTCTTTTGAGAGGTTGGCTGAGATTTATATTCGGGAGATTGTTCGCCTTCATGGTGTGCCCGTATCTATCATTTTGGACCGGGGTACGCAGTTTACCTCACGCTTCTGGAGAGCAATTCAGCGAGAGTTTGGCACACGGGTTGAGTTGAGCACAGCATTTCATCCCCAGACGGACGGTCAGTCCGAGCGGACTATTCAGATTTTGGAGGATATGCTCCGAGCTTGTGTTATTGACTTTGGAGGTTCGTGGGATCAGTTCTTGCCCTTAGCAGAGTTTGCCTACAACAATAGCTACTAGTCGAGCATCCAGATGGCTCCCTATGAGGCTTTATATGGTAGGTAGTGTCGGTCTCCGGTTGGATGGTTTGAGCCGGGAGAGGCTCGGTTGTTGGGTACGGATCTGGTTCAGGAGGCCTTGGACAAGGTCAAGATCATTCAGGATAGGCTTCGTTCAGCTCAGTCCAGGCAAAAGAGTTATGCAGACCGCAAGGTTCGAGATGTGGCTTTTATGGTTGGTGAGCCAGTATTGCTCCGAGTGTCGCCTATGAAGGGCGTAATGAGGTTTGGGAAGAAGGGCAAGCTTAGCCCTAGGTTCATTGGTCCGTTTGAGATTCTTGATCGAGTGGGAGAGGTGGCTTATAGACTTGCTTTGCTGCCGAGCTTATCAGCCGTACATCCAATGTTTCATGTGTCCATGCTTCGGAGGTATCACGGCGATCCAGCCCACGTGTTAGATTTCAGCACTGTCCAGTTGGACAAGGACTTGTCTTACGAGGAGGAGCCGGTAGGTATTCTAGACCGGCAGGTTCGTCAGTTGAGATTCAAGAGTTTTCCTTCTGTTCGTGTTGAGTGGAGAGGTCAGCCTCCTGAGACATCGACCTGGGAGTCCGAGTCCGATATGCGGAGCTGTTATCCTCATCTTTTCCCCGACTCAGGTACTTCTTTCTTCTGTCCGTTCGAGGACGAACGGTTGTTTTAGAGGTGGAGAATGTGACGACCCAAAGGGTCATCACCTGTTTTTGTAGACATGTGATTTTTGACCCTCCCCAAGATTTTTTATATTTTAGCACGTAAATATTCAATTTAGGCCTAATATAGCTATTTCAACTCATTTTGACTTTTTACTTTATTTTATTACAAGAAAAATGAAAATTATAAAAAATATTTTTAGTTTATGCATTTTTCATAATTAAAAAAAACACAAAAATAGTACCTTATTTTTATCTTTATATAATTTCGAAAACACAAAAATAGTTTCATGTCTAGTTTAATTAATTAGGATTAGCTTTGGCATTGTGTAGTGTTTCTATCTTATTTTTAATATTAAAATAAAAAAATAAAAAAAAGAAGTCATTGTGTAGTCTAGGGACCCTTCTAGACTCTTCTTTGGAAAAAAAAAAGTAAATAAAAAAGATCCTAAGGACTTAACACAAAAAACCTAGGGACTAATGGGCATAATACACAAAATACACCTAAACCTAGACTCTACCTATAAAATAATGCTTAAAAAAATCTGAAAAGGGAACCAAAAAAAAAGGTGAAGAGAGGGCGCCGCAATACACCCAAAGACCCTCTCTGAATTTTATCTTCTATACAAGTCCAAAAACGAAGATCCCTATTCGGAGGCCCATCGTTTCCATCTTCTTCTAAAAGAAGAAGCAGCCTTCTACCATGGCTGGATCCTAACCAAAAAACAACAACCATCAGCAGCTGTTTTTAACTTCTGCCATCTCCATCGCTGGTGAACTCACCGGAAACGAGTGAGCAGCACCCCTCACTTTCCCGTTTCAGCCTGATACACACTTAAAAGAAGCTAAATACAGCTTGTTATTTTGAAGAGCAATTAGTTAGTCTCCTTCATCTTTCTGTACTGGGATTTTGAGAAATAGTGGTGGTGAGGCACAAAATCAAATCTCAAGTGTTTGGAAACGTTATTCCGAGATCCCAAACGCCGTCGAAGTTCCGGCGAGTTTCGAGGTCTAATCGTAGTTCCGTTCGAGGCTTCCGATTGTGGCTTTGGTCAGCAGTAGCTCGTTTCACTTCTGTGAAGGTTGCTTCGAGGTTCATATCTTTCACTTTGGTGTAATTCTATACTTATGAATGCTTCCGTCTTTGTGAAATTTTATGTGAATAAAATATGCTATCTTACTGATTGTTTTGGTTTTTGTGGTTTTTAATTCGGTTGTTGGTTTTCTTTATTTGTTTAGCTAGCCAATGTCAGTAGTGAAGCTCAATCTAATTTAATTTATGTTTGCTTTATAAATATCATAAGGATCAAACTCACTAGGATGTAGATGGTTCGACAATTCTAGTTCAGTGTTAATATTGCTAATATGTTTTTTTGTCTAATGAATTCAAATTGGTGATAAGTTCATGGCCTACTTCTTCAGTTGAGCTAATGGGCAAGAATTGTATTATGGCGAAGCAAGGAGACGCGCATCGATGCCTTCGTGGGATTATATCTTCAAGTCTTGTCTCTTTTAGCCTAGATTCTATGGTTCCTGAAATTTGTAACACAATTCAATCTCACTTAGACAAGAATTGCACGGCCCTCGTT
>NW_017693309.1:0-4777 GCF_001879085.1 Nicotiana attenuata | reverse complement strand
TTCGAAACAAACAGTTATATTTTCCTTCAAACGGTTGTATTTAGCACTCTTAGTAGTTCGTGAGTATGTGACACCAGTTCTCGGGTAGAGGTTTATGTTGATTTTTCTGCATTGTTGTTCAGATTCTTTAATTTAAGACTTCCGCTTATTTATTTTATTCAGCTGTTTTCATGATATTACTGATAATTGCTAAAAGAGGTAAATTGGTTAATGGTAAAGGTAATTAAGGGTTGGCTTGCCTAGCTCTCATTAGTAGGCGCCATCACGACTCCCGAGGGTGGGAAATCCGGGTCGTGACATATACATTTGAGGAAGGCGATATGTTTGAGTTGAGGATACTTCATTAGTATTTCGTCGCTCTATTGTTGGATCGACTGCTAATACCCGAGTTGCTTGGTGGCACAGAAGAATTATAGGAGTACCTCTCGTGGGATGATTGTGTATTAGAGGTGTGTTGTATATTCGGACGCTGGAGTTGGGATCGTATATGGTGATTCGCATGCTGTGTGGATTTGGAGATTGGGAGTTCTCATAAACAGGTTAGGTCGTGGTGGTGGACCGCGTATATCAGTCTTGTGTGGTAGCTATTGGAGGTTTGGAGACCCGAGCGGATCTTTGTTGCTTGGTATGTTGGATTTTGGATATGATATTGGGTATAGACCGGTTGTCTCTGTGTCATGTTGTTCTGGACTGTTGCGCTAAGACGTCGACGTTGGCTATGTCGGGAATGCCACATATTGAGTGGTGAGGTTCGACGGATTATGTTCCCAGTAGGGTGGTTTCCTTTTTGAAGACCCAGCGGATGGTTGGGAAGGGTTGTATTTCTTATTTGGCCTTCGTGATGGATGCCAGTGCAGAGACTCCTACCATTGATTCAGTTCCGGTGGTGAGGGATTTTCCGGATGTGTTTCCTGCTGCCGGGCATGTCGCCGGACAGGGTTGTTGATTTCAGTATTGATTTGGTGCCGGGCACCGTATCGTATGGCACCGGCGGAGTTAAAGGAGTTGAAGGAGCAGCTTCAGGAACTCCTTGATAAGGGGTTCATTGGTAGGCCAATAGGGATGTGTGTTCTACATCGAGTCAGCTTGGTTGACTCCGAGTTGTATTGTTGAGGGATCTGGGGAGATCTATGAGTTACCTTTCCGTGTTGCGAGGCGTTAGGATTTGTTGGTTATAGGCACATATGGTGCGGTTTTATTGGGGTCTCTCAGTGGAATGCGAGCGGGAAGAGTATTGGGTATTACTTTGCGGATGGCGTATCGGTTGTGTCCTTTCGGGTTTGTGTAATGTTATGTCAATTGCTTCACCGTGATTATGATGATTTGCTTTGGTTCTGGACATCAATTGCGCGTGGCTGTCGATTTTGAGCATAGTGACTGGGGGTGTCTCATATGGGCCAATATTTGGATAGGGTCGCGCATTGCAACGAAGTTATGTGGAGATAGGACCTTTCAGGTTGGATTCGCGTGTTTTGTTTCTACGAGGTGTGACGGGTACTTTGCATTTGGTATGGTCGTACCGGTGAGCTTGCGGTACAACTCTCTCATTTGAATCATTTTCATGATTTGAGTACGTTCAAATTGTTGCTTATTGGTGCGCGGATTGCACGAGTTGTGGCTTTAGATTGTATTGATGTGTCATGTCACCAGAGTAGTTGTGTTGGATTAGATGAGATCATTGGGGTCTAGAATGAATACAAACGGATTCGGTTTCAGCATGTTGGAGGGATAATATCGATATTCGGCTCGGAAATTCGCTATGGTCCTTACTAAAGGAGAAGTGGTTTTACGAATGGTTGATCTGGGGAGTGGTTATGACTTCCTATGTGTTTCATTTATCATTGGCAGTATACGGAAGTGTTGGAATGAGGCTTTATTTGATAAAAGGCTTATTATCGAAATTCGGATGTTTTGAGCAACTGTTGTGATTAGAAGTTACCGCTACAAGTGTTTGAGTTATGTGGTATGTCATGTAATTGCACCTGAGGTTGGTATGGGTTATTACAGCTTGTTCGGGCTTATTCAGAGTATAAATGTGAGATTCTAATCTTGTAGATGATTTTAGAAGTGGAAAATGTGGTTCTAAGGTTTATGGGCTAGGTTGGATTGCGAAATTTCAGTTACATTGTGTTATCGGACCTATATGAGATAGGGTGACGTGGGATCACCCCTGGGTATCTGCATGGTAAGGTTATACAACGACTAGTTGGCTTTTGGAACAACTATGGGCACGTTCGAGGACGAACGTATGTTTAAGTGGGGGAGGATGTAACGACCCGACCGATCGTTTTGAGCTTTGCACTTCGCTCGCCAATTCTCGGGCATGACTAGCCCCGTGTGATGTATTATGACTTATGTAAATCGTCGATTTTGGTTTTTCAGGATAATCGGAATAAAGTTGGAAGAACAGTTCTCAGTTTGAAGCTTAAAATTTGAAAGGTTGACCAAGTTTTGACTTGTTAGTAAATGACCTCGGATTGAAATTTTTATGATTTGGTTAGCTCCGTTAGGTGATTTGGGACATAGGAGCGTGATCGGAATGTGTTTTGGAGGTCCGGAGTAGAGTTAGGCTTCAATTGGCGAAATTGGAATTTTGACGATTTTCGGTTAATAGGTGAGATTTTGATATAGGGGTCGGAATGGAATTCCGGAAGTTGGAGTAGGTCTGTTGTGTCATTTTTGACGTGTGTGCAAAATTTCAGGTCATTCGGATGAGGTTCGATAGACTTTTTGATCGAAAGCGGAATTTGGAAGTTTATGGAATTCTTAGGCTTGGATCCGATGTAAATTTGGTGTTTTGATGTTGTTTTGAGCGTTCCGAAGGTTGGAACAAGTTTGAATGAGGTTACGGGATATATTGGCATGTTTGGTTGAGGGCCCGAGGGCCTCGGGTGAGTCTCGGGTGGTTAAACGGATCAAATTGCATGTTGAAAAGTTGCAGATTTTAGCTTCAGTTCTGTTGCAGGTTTTTCTTCTTCGCGATCGCGTGAGGAGGCTCGCGATTGCGTAAGAGCTTTTGTAGGGGCAGTCCAGATTGTTCTTCGCGTTCGCAAAGTTATAGGTGCGATTGCGTGAGACTGTGAGGTTATTGTTCGCGAACGCGTTTGGAAGGTCGCGTTCGCGTAAGGTTATGTGGACCAGAGGTTGACCGCGAGTTTGTGCATCGCGAACGTGGTCCCTTGTTCGCGATCGCGTAGGTGTAGGATGTCTGAGCATCGCGTTCGCGTGGTAGATGACGCGCGTTCGCGTACAGTAAATTTGGGGTCTGGGAAGCTTGTGCTTCGCAATCGCGATGGAGGTCCCGCGATCGCGATTAAGAGATTTTAAGTGTAGGTAGAATGTTTTAAAAGGCCATTTTCGCAACTTTTGGCCTAAGTTCACCATTTTTGACTCGGTTTTGAAGCTTGTTGAGGGAGATTGAAGAGCGAATCAAAGAGAACTTCTTGGAGGTAAGAATTTTGGAGTTAATACTCGATCCTATGTTGATTTTACTTGTTTAAACATGATATATGTGGAATTTAAAGCCTAAAATTGGGGAATTAGGGCTTGAATTTTGAGAGTGTAAATTGAGGATTTGAGGGGCCATTTGAGGTCCGATTTTGATGTTCTTGGTATGTAAGAACTCGTGAGAGTGTAAGGATTCTATTGGTGTGATTTTTATCGGATTCCGAGACGTGGGCCCGGGGGCCGGGTTTGGCCAATTTCGGGATTTTTGGTATAAATTGGATATTTTCGAGTGGGCTTTGTTCCCTTAGCATATTTTGATGGTATATATCAGTATTTGGTTAGATTTGCAGCGTTTGGAGACCGATTCGAGAGGCTAAGGCATCGCGAGCTAGAGTTTGGACCGGATTGAGGTAAGTAATGATTGTAAATACTGTTCTGAGGGTATGAAACCCCGGATTTCACATCGTTGTGCTACTTTGAGGTGACGCACACGCTAGATGACGAGCGTGGGGTCGTGCACCGTTGGGGATTGTGACTTGGTCCGTCGCGTACGACTATTAGGTCGCGTATTTTACTTGAAAATTATTTGATATTGTTATATTTTGGAAAATATTATTGTGTTTGGGGCTAATTGCCGTGTCTGGGCCTTGTGCCGATTGTTTGGACCCTTAGGGGCTTTTACTACTGTTTTACCTCACTGTTTTGGTTTAATGTTTACACTCAGTCATGCTATGTTCTTACTGTTTTCATAACTCGGTTTTATTCACTCCTTTTCATTTCATAAATGATTTTGAGCCGAGTACTTGTTTTACTGTTAGCCCGAGGGGCTTGAGTGAGATCTGACTGAGTGAGGCCGAGGGCCTGTGTTGTGAGAATATCATGGGATCGCGCCGCAACATGTGGTATTGATTTGTGAGATATGAGAGGCCTAGGGCCTGATTTATTATGCCACGAGGTGGCTTGTGATTGATATGAGGCCGAGAGCCTGTTTGATTATGCCATGAGATGGCTTGATATTGCGCTTGGGCCGTAAGGGGCCCCTCCCGGAGTCTGTACAGCCCCAGTGAGCGCCGGTACCCAGTATGAGTGATGTGTTGTAGCCCGAGGGGCTGTTGTTGTTTCATATTGAAGCCCGAGGGGCTGTTCTTGATCTATGTTGCCCGAGGGGCGGTTCTTGATTCATGTTATGCCCGAGGGGCTGATTTCGAGTGATGGTGAGGTAGTCCGAGGGGGCTGGTTCTGTTGATATTATGGTCCCGAGGGGGCGGTTTATGGATACATGGTTTGCCCGGATTGGCTGTTTACGTTTCTATCATTTTTTACTCACTGT
>NW_017693308.1:0-4777 GCF_001879085.1 Nicotiana attenuata | reverse complement strand
TGTCACATTCTCAACCGTTGTCTCATAAGGCCTATTCTGAAAAAGACTCCCTATGAACTCTGGAAAGGTAAACGTCCAAATATCAGTTATTTTCATCCATTTGGAAGCAAGTGCTTCATTCATAACAATGGTAAGGATAATCTTAGAAAATTTGATCCAAGAAGTGATGAAGGTATTTTTCTTGGTTATTCATTAAATAGCAGATCATTCAGAGTCTTTAATAAACGTACTTTATGCGTAGAAGAATCTGTTCATGTTATATTCGATGAAAATAATCCCTTGGTCTAGAAAGGCATTAATGCAGGTGACGAAGATCTAACTCAAGAAGTTCAGGACAAAGGAAAATCACAGGAGTCAACTAATCCTGCAGATGTGGTTGAGTCGACTGAACAAGTTAGCAATAACACTCCAGAACAACGTACGGAGTCGACTACAAGCACTGTTCGACTAAATGAATGGAGAAATGAAACTGAATATCCACAGAAATATATCATAGGAGACCCAAACGAAGGAATGAAAACCAAGGCTGCCCTTAAAAAGAAAGCAAATATTACTTTGATCTCTCAAATAGAGCCAAAAAGGTAGAGGAAGCTTTGAAGGATTCAAGCTGGGTGAAAGCCATGCAAGAAGAACTAGATCAATTCAGCAAGAATCAAGTATGGAAGCTAATACCCCGACCTGAAAATGTATCCGTCGTTGGAACAAAATGGGTGTTCAGGAACAAACTGAACGAAGAAGGACAAGTAATAAGGAACAAAGCCAGATTAGTTGCTCAAGGCTATTCACAACAAGAAGGAGTCGACTACGATGAAACCTTTGCCCCAGTAGCTCGATTAGAGTCTATACGAATCCTGTTAGCTTATGCATCATTTAAGGGATTCAGATTGTTTCAAATGGATATCAAAAGTGCTTTTCTGAATGGATTCATCGAAGAGGAAGTTTTTGTGAAACAACCTCCAGGCTTTGAAGACTCAAAATTCCCTTATCATGTGTACAAGCTTACTAAGGCCCTATATGGACTGAAACAGGCTCCACGTGCTTGGTATGACAGGTTAAGTACCTTCCTTGTTGATCATGGGTTCACCAGAGGTAAAATTGATACTACTCAATTCATTAAACGATCAACAGAAGGTAATCTTATCATTCAAATTTATGTTGATGACATTATCTTTGGTAGTGCTAACTCTCTTATGTGCAAGGAATTTGCAAACCTCATCCAAAGAGAATTCGAAATGAGCATGATGGGTGAACTTACATTTTTCCTTGGGCTTCAAATTCATCAATCTGAAGAAGGAACCTTCATCTGTCAAACTAAATATACAAAGGAGCTGATCCAAAAATTTGGCATGAGCAATGCAAAATCAATTGGCACTCCTATGAGTCCGGCTACAAATTTGGATAAGGACGAACAGGGTACTCCAGTTGATGAAACAAAATACAGAGGAATGATTGGATCACTACTGTATCTGACCGTAAGTCGACCAGATATTATGTTCAGCGTTTGTAAATGTGCCAGGTTTCAGTCGACTCCCAAGGAGTCACATCTAACTGCTGTAAAAAGAATTATTCGATATCTTATTGGCACAGTATATTATGGATTATGGTATCCTCGCTCTAACTCGTTTAAATTAGAAGGTTTCTCAGATGCAGATTTAGCAGGTGATAAAGAAGACAGGAAAAGCACGAGTGGCACTTGTCAATTACTAGGAAAGGCTTTACTATCCTGGAACAGTAAAAAGCAAGCATCAGTCGCCTTGTCCACTACTGAAGCTGAGTACATTGCCATTGGTCAATGCTGTGCACAACTCCTGTGGATGTCCCATCAATTGGGTGACTATGAACTTTCCTTCAAACCTATACAAATCTTTTGTGATAATTCTAGTGTAATTTGTCTCTCTAATAATCCCGTGCATCATTCTAGAGCAAAGCACATAGACATTGAACATCATTTTATTAGAGATCATGTTCTTAAAGGTGACATAGAATTAGCTTTTGTTGGCACTTCTGCCCAATTAGCTGATATTTTTACTAAACCATTGTAGGAAGAAAGATTTTGTTCTTTGAGAAAATTACTTGGCATCATTTGTTTTTCAAAAAACTCTTAGGACCAAAGTGTTATTTTTTAAAAACTTGTCATAATTACTCTTTTCAGTGCATTAATTATGCAGTAGGTTTTTCCCTCTCTTTTTATTCTGTTTCCCATCAGTTTGCAGTCGAAGTTGGAAAGCCAATCATCACGTCGCTTCGACTGACACTCTTTCCTTTTCTGTACTCAACCGTCAAATCTCTTCTCTTTAAGTTAAGCCTTTTTCGGTCCCTTTCATCTCCACCTTCTTTCTTCAACCTGTACCAACCCTCTCTTCTTCCATGGCAAAATCTTCCAAAAACCCCTCTGCTTCCACCAGAAAAAGTACCCGCTCAAAGGGAAAACCTTCTTCCGCGCCTCCTGAGCAAGTAGACTTAGGGTCTGATCGTTCTGAGGGTTGTGCCTCTTCTCAAGGAGCGTACTCTGAACACTCTCAACTTTTAGGAGAAAAAGCCTCTGGTAAGCATCCCATGGAGGATCCTCCTGCCTCTTCCACTCCAAAGAAATCGAAGTTCGATTTCTCTGCCTCACTCGATTCCGACCTAAATTTTTGGGACACCCCAAATAGGGATTTCTTTATCTCTCTCAAGGACAAGCCCATCGCCCATGGAAGAGTTGTTAATCTTGATGATATGGGGTCCCTCAACTACAAGGTAAAGGATCTTTTCGTGTATCAAGGGTGGGAAAAATTTCTCTCTATTTCTCCGCCTAAAGTGTATGAACCCCTTGTCCGTATGTTTTATGCTAATCTTCACTCTAGTAAACCTGATAGGCTTGAAACTCTTGTTCTTGGTAAACGCATTGTTCTTGATTGTGGTCTGTTCGATTCTCTTTTCCTCTGTCGCTGCTCTGGTTTCCTTACCCTCTTTAAGAATGTCTGGCCTGAGAATTTTGAAATCACCTTTGACCAGGCTAAGCAGTGTATTGCTGAAAATCCCTCTGAAACTCTTCCCAATCAATTAGGGCCTAGTGATGTGAGCTTTGAAACTAGGGTTCTTGCCCACATTGTTGTAACCACTCTTCTCCCCAGAACTGGTTCCTTCTCAACCCTCTCTCAAAGGGACACCTTCTTTGTCTATTGTCTCATCTCCAAACTCAAAATCAAGCTGTCCTCCTGGGTCATAAATTTTTATGATTGAGAGTGCTGAATATCCAACCAGTCTTCCTTTCGGTATGGCCATCACCCACATTCTGGAAGCTCATCAAATTCCGCTTTCAGACTACCCCTTTGTTCCTGTCTACAAGTGCTACAACTCTAGAGCCTTCTCGAGTATGGGGTATGTGAATGTCAAGGGTGCCTGGGTTAAGAAGGGTGAAAGTGATGCAAAGCAAACTCCTGTGGAAACCAAGCCTTCGTCTGCTGTTTTTCCCTCTCCCATTCCTGCCAACCTAAGTGAAAAGCTCAGCTCCATTGACTCCCAACTCTTAGACATCAAGACTCTTCTGTCCTCCACACAGTCGACTGTGGATGCTATTCATGCTATTTCAAAGGAAACAGGGTCAGATGTGTCTAAAATCAGGGTAGCTGTGCAAAGGGTAAGGGAGAATGCGGTTAAAGCCTTCAAGGAGGTGCACGACAGGCTGGATGGAATGAGTATTGCTGCCAACACCAGCTTTGAACAGTTGAAGGAGGCGATTTGCAACACTCTTACTTACTTTCTGCGTCGCTGAGATGGATGTGTTTTTCAGACAATATTTTTTGCTTAAACCTTGTTTTGGCTGTGGTTGGGCTGTGCCCGTGGATGTTTTTCTTTCTTCTTTTGCTTATGTGGATAATATTTTTGCAAAAACTTGCTGATCCCTCTTTGCTGATGTCAAAAAGGGGGAGAATATATATCTTCTGGATTGTTAACGGTTTATGTGCAGGTTCGAGTCGACTATGCATACATAGGGTCCACATATGTATTCTTTATTTGTTATACAGGTTAAGTCGACTATGCTACATGCATAGACAATACTTCTTATTCTTTGAACAGGTTAAATCAACTATGTTGCCCATGCATAGACAAGACTATATAGGTAAAAGTCGACTGCACACATTGAGGGGGAGATCAAGTTCAGTTGACTACACACATTGAGGGGGAGCCAAGTCGGCTAGTACTAAACAGGGAAGTCAACTGTTGTTTACATCCTTACATTTATGTATATTATTTTGCCATCATCAAAAAGGGGGAGATTGTTAGATCATATTTTAATGATGCAATTAATATGCATGTGCAGGAGTTCAAAGAAGTAAAAAGGAACTATTGGAACGGCTATGTCGAACAAGGAAGGAAATCATTCAGAAGGGAAGCTGCCTAAAATACTTACGATGTACAAGGAAAGAAACAGTACTACATCAGCAAATCAGGATTAGCTCCATGATTCTAGGAAATCAAATCTGCCATAATGGAATAAAGATTCAACGCAATCTGTGATTGACGAGTCAGATCAAATCACTGAAGAACTATTAAAGCTAGAAGATCCGGACAGCAGTCAAGATTGGAAGCTCCAACAATCAAGGAAGAATCCTGTCAAACCCGTTATCTGCCGAAGGAAAAGGTCTGAAGAGAAGCAACGGATAGTTCTTTATTCTTGGAAAGAATCAACTCTTTCCAAGGATCAAAACCCTTGGGTTGACAAGCCTTCACCATTGATCCTTGTATAAATTCACAGTGTAACTCCATCCTTAGTATACTTTGATCAAACCAA
>NW_017693307.1:0-4777 GCF_001879085.1 Nicotiana attenuata | reverse complement strand
ACAATACACGGATTGTCTAGGATTACTACAAATAAGAGTTTGAAATAAAGGACATAGTCTGTCTCGAATACAATGTCAACAGAACATGGAAGCTAATAGAAGAGACGCCGGGCCTGCGGACGCCAGCAAGGCTACCTCGGAGTCTCGTGGACTGAAGGTCGGCTCCCTGACTACTGCTGCACACCGTAAGCTGCTCCGACACCCGGATTTGTGCAAAAGAGCACAGAGTGTATCATCATCACAACCGACCCCATGTGATGGTAAGTGCCTAGCCTAAACCCGGCGAAGTAGTGACGAGGCTAGACCGGACTACCATATAAACATGTGTTGTTATATATACATATACAGCGGAATTGAAATACAAAGACAAGTAAACAATATAGGAGGGGAAGCATGCTGTTGGGAAATAACAATTTTAAGTAAAAGTCGTCCAGTAACGAAGGAAATAACACGACTCAGACATTAATAAGGAACAAAGATCAACAAGTGCACGTCATCGCCCTTTGTGCTTTTACTCTCGTTCCTCACATATAATCAATAGAATCGGCACGGAATGGTACATCGTGCGGCACGACATCAACTTTCGTGCTTTACTCTCTTTCCTCACAATAAGCAAACAATGCACGGCATCACCCTTCGTGCTTTACCACTCTTCCTCACCCAAACAACAATCACAAACAAGGGCCAGGGAATAAACAAAACAATAATAGAAATCCCGACAAAGGAACACAATTAAACAATTAAATCCTGGCAAGGGTACAACATCAATAATCTCAACGTCCCGGCAAGGGAAAATATTCAATAAGCAATAATATCCCGGCAAGGGAGCAATTTAAATACTCTTTCTCTTCCTTTTACTTTTCTTTCATAATTCACTTTACCACTTGAGCCAATGTTCCAAAAGGTTCAACCATTTCATATACGTTCACAATTGTAGTATAACTTGAGCCAATGCTCCTCGTTGTTCTTGGGTCACACTTTCCTTTCACAAGCTTTTCACAACAAATAGGAATCATCACCAAGGCAAGAGAAATACAACGAAATTAAGATATTCGCAATTTAAAGACTCACGGTCATGCTAGACGCCAACGTATAGATACTCGTCACCATGCCTATACGTCGTACTCAACAAAAAGCAATTAGCAAATAAGACTCAACTCCTAGTCTCTCAAGCTAAGGTTAGACCAAACACTTACCTCAATGCCTTGAATACAACTCAAGCCTCAATTATAACTTTACCCCACGATTCCACCTCCAATTCGCTCGTATCTAATAACAAATTACTTAATTACATTAACAAGCACTAATTGAATCAAACCCAATGCATGAAAATGAGTTTTCCAAAGTTTTATCCAAAAAGTCAAAAATCGCCCCCGGGCCCACGTGGTCAAAACCCGGGGTTCGAACCAAAACCCGACTACCCATTCCCCCACGAGCCTAAATATATAATTTGTTTTGAAATCGGACCTCAAATTGAGGTCCCAATCCCCAATTTTTTAAAAAAACCTAGGTTCTACCCAAAACACCCAATTTCACCCATGAAAATCATTGATTTTAAATTGAAAACATGTTAAATGATGTTAATGATTGAAAGAAATGAGTAAAAACTAACTTACAATTGATTTGGAAGAAGGTTTGTTCTTGAAAAATCGCCAAAAGGAGTTGTGTTTTGAAAATGGAGTGAAAATGTCTTAAAAATCAACTAAGTATAAAAAATGCAGGTTGCAGATATGGGAATTGCGAACAGGGGTTCGCAATGGCGAACCCCGACCTTCAGATATGGGAATTGCGAAGCCAAGTTCGCATTTGCGAACACTGAACAAAAGGACGGACTTCGCATTTGCGACCAAAATGTCGCATTTACAAAAGTCCCATATTCGCATATGCGAACCAAATGGTCGCATTTGCGATCCCTGGCCATCAAGTGCACTTTCGCATTTGCAAAGTATTTTATCGCATTTGCGATGGAGGGTCAGGCCTGGCTACCTCGCATTTGCGAGAAGACCTTCGCATTTGCGAGCCAAGCTTCGCAAATGCGAAGCCTACAGGTCAGTTATACCAGCTAATTTCCAAGTTCAAAAATGCAATCCGCAGACTATCCAAAACTCACCCGAGCCCTCGGGGCTCCAAACCAAATATGCACACAACCTCAAAAACAACCTACGGACTTGTTCGCGTGATCAAATCGCCAAAATAACATCATATATATCGAATTAAACCTCAAAATCCAAAAATTCTTTCAAACTTCATAAAATTTAAAATTTTTCATTTTAGGTCCGAATCACGTCAAACGACGTCCGTTTTTCACCAAATTTCACGGAAACATCTTATATCATATATAAGACCTGTACCAAGTGTCGGAACTAAAATATGGGCCCGATACCAACACGTTCTAATAAATTTCATTTCAAATTTTCTTAAACAATTTTAGAAAATAATTTTACAACAAAATTCATTTCTCGGCCTTGGGACCTCGGTATTCGATTTCGGGCATACGCCCAAGTCTCATATTTTCCTACGGACTCTCCGGGACTGTCCAATCACGGGTCCGGGTCCGTTTGCCCAAAATACTGATCGAAGTAATTTATTTATTTTAACACCAAAATTTAGCATTTTTCACAGAACTTCACATTTAAGCTTTCCGGCTACGCGCCCGAACTGCGCACGCAAAGCGAGGCGACTCTAAATGAGGTTTTCGAGGCCTCGGAAGCACAGGATGGATAAGAAAACAGGTGATGACCCTTTGGGTCGTCACATTCTCCACCTCTAAAACAACCGTTCGTCCTCGAACGGACAGAAGAAGGAAGTACCAGAGTCAGGGAAAAGATGAGGATAACGGCTTCGCATATCGGACTCGGACTCCCAGGTCGATGCCTCAGGAGGCTGACCTCTCCACTGAACACGAACAGAAGGGAAGCTCTTGGATCTCAACTGACGAACCTGCCGGTGTAGAATAGCTACCGGCTCCTCCTCAAAAGACAAGTCCTTGTCCAACTGGACAGTGCTGATATCTAACACGTGGGCTGGGTCGCCGTGATACCTCCGAAGCATGGACACATGAAACACTAGATGCACAGCTGATAAGCTCGGCGGCAAAGCAAGTCTATAAGCCACCTCTCCCACTCGATCAAGAATCTCAAACGGACCAATGAACCTAGGGCTAAGCTTGCCCTTCTTCCCAAATTTCATCACGCCTTTCATAGGCGATACTCGGAGTAACACCCGCTCACCAACCATAAAAGCCACATCTCGAACCTTGCGGTCTGCATAGCTCTTTTGCCTGGACTGAGCTGAACGAAGCCTATCCTGAATGATCCTGACCTTGTCCAAAGCCTCCTGAACCAGATCCGTACCCAACAACTGAGCCTCTCCCATGCTCAAACCATCCAACCGGAGACCGACACCGCCTACCATATAAAGCCTCATAAGGAGCCATCTCGATGCTCGACTGGTAGCTGTTGTTGTAGGCAAACTCCGCTAAAGGCAAGAACTGATCCCACGAACCTCCAAAGTCAATAACACAAGCTCGGAGCATATCCTCCAAAATCTGAATAGTCCGCTCTGACTGACCGTCCGTCTGGGGATGAAATGCTGTGCTCAACTCAACCCGTGTGCCCAACTCTCGCTGAACTGCTCTCCAGAAGCGCGAGATAAACTGCGTACCCCGGTCCGAAATGATAGATACGGGCACACCATGAAGGCGAACAATCTCCCGAATGTAGATCTCAGCCAATCTCTCAGAAGAATAGGAGACTGCCACAGGAATGAAATGTGCTGACTTGGTCAGCCTATCAACAATGACCCAAACTGCGTCGAACTTCTTCCGAGTCAGCGGAAGTCCAGTAACAAAGTCCATAGTAATCCGCTCCCACTTCCACTCGGGAAGCTCAATCCTCTGAAATACACCACCAGGCCTCTGATGCTCGTACTTAACCTGCTGACAATTCAAACAACGAGCCACATGTGCTACGATATCCTTCTCATTCTACGCCACCAGTAATGTTGCCGCAAATCCTGATACATCTTCGCGGCGCCCGGATGAATAGAGTACCGAGAGCTATGGGCCTCCTCCAAAATCAACTCTCGGAGCCCATCCACATTAGGCACACATACTCGACCCTACAATCTCAAAACTCCATCATCATCTAAGGTAACATGCTTGGCACCTCCGCGCTGCACCGTGTCTCTAAGGACACACAAATGGGGATCATCATACTGCCGATCACGGATACGCTCCAATAATAAAGAACGAGCAACCGTGCAAGCTAACTCGCGATTAGGCTCAGAAATGCAATTGAACCCAACCAGAATTCACACTTCGAGAACTTAGCATATAACTGACTATCCCTCAGAGTCTGAAGAACCACTCTAAGGTGCTGCTCGTGCTCCTCCTGGCTGAGGGAATATATCAATATATCATCAATAAAAACTATCACGAATGAATCCAAATAAGGCCTGAACACTCGGTTCATCAAGTCCATGAAAGCTGCTGGGGCATTTGTCAATCCGAATGACATAACCAAACACTCACAATGCCCGTACCGAGTGCGGAAAGCTGTCTTAGGGACATCGGATGCCCTAATCCTCAACTGATGGTAGCCAGATCGCAAGTCAATCTTGGAGAATACCCTGGCACCCTGAAGCTGGTCGAACAAATCATCAATCCTCGGCAGTGGATACTTATTCTTGATCGTTACCTTGTTCAATTGTCGGTAATCAATACACATTCTCATTGACCCATCCTTCTTCTTGACAAATAACACCGGCGCACCCCAAG
>NW_017693306.1:0-4778 GCF_001879085.1 Nicotiana attenuata | reverse complement strand
GAGAATCCGAGAACGGATGATTTGTAATGAAGAAAGAAGAGAATAAGACTTATCTGAGTGGAGATGCTGGTACCATTGAGCCTGCCATGCATTTTGGATTAATCAACCCAGTCTGTCTAACCAATCAACTTTCGATTGCCACATTTGTTGTTCCGGATTTTCACAACCTGATCTTCACCCAAACCCAAACTTTGCTCGTCTTGCAATGTCTTGAGCAGCTTTTGACCACAAAATTGTCTCATTTGCCTGTCTGAAAAACTCACCCTCGCCTTACGGTGCCCGTGAGGGTTTTCACCAATAAGACTCTCTCATTTCGATTTCTCTCAACTCACTTCCCCTTACGGTGCCCGTGTGGGTTTTCACCAATAAGACTTTCTCATTTTTGATTTCTCTCAACTCGCTTCGCCTTACGGTGCCTGTGAGGGTTTTCACCAATAAGACTCTCTCATTTTTATCATTTTTTCCTGCACCGGAGTGTTGCCCCTAACGTGAATCACTTTTACTTGCTCGTATTGGCACTTCCTGAAGATTGATCAGAAGGTCTTTCTTTGGACCGTAACGCAGGCTTTTGGATGAGGTTAGAAAGAAGGGTATCAAAGCTCAAAACAACTTAACATGGGTTCACAGTTACAACTTTCGGAATCAAATCTCTCACAGCGACCACAACTTCTGCCCCAGTTTCTCTCTTGGGACTTTTGGGATTTTGTTTTGTTGCGACTGAACCTCAGGGAGAGGCTGCCTACGTACCCTTTCGGGATCAAGTCGAACGTAGTTCAGGCCATAAAAATTTCTTTGTTGTGATTTTTCATTTCTTTTTCTTCCTCTTCCTCTTCTTTTCATTTCTTTCTTCCTTTTCTCTTTTTTGTTTTTTTTTTCTTTTTTTGTTTCTTTTATTCTTTTCCTTTCTTCCTTCTTTTTCTTCTCTCTCTTTTCATTCTTTCTCTTTTCTTTTTTTTCCGTGACTTATCTTTCACGCTTGTGTTTCTGATCTTTGCTACTAATTCCGAAAGAGGGGTATAAAAGGAAATGAATGAGGCTCAAAGGGTAACAAAGGATAAAGTGTTTGGATAGCAGAACAAAATGCCTTCATCATTTCTATCTCAAAAATATGCCAAATACAATAAAGTACAATTAAACCAAGAAATCATACATACTATCGCTTGACTGCATCAGAGTTGATAGCCATTTCTACACATTTCCCTTCCACATCCGTCAAATATAATGCGCCATTGGACAACACTCTGGTTACAACAAAAGGCCCCTGCCAGTTCGGGGCGAACTTTCCTTTCGCCTCAGCCCAATGAGGTAGGATACGCCTCAGCACCAATTGCGCTACTTCGAATTTCCGCGGACGCACCTTCTTGTTATATACTCTTGCCATTCTCTGTTGGTACAACTGACCGTGACATATTGCTGCCAATCTCTTCATCAATCAAACTTAGTTGTTCCAAGTGGGCTTTAACCCATTCAACGTCATCAATTTCCGCCTCAGCGATGATCCGAAGGGACGGGATTTCAATCTCTGCGGGTATTACTGCTTCAGTGCCATACACCAGTGAATAAGCAATTGCCCCTACTGAAGTGCGGACAGTAGTGCGATAGCCTAAAAGGGCAAAAGGTAACTTCTCATGCCATTGCCTAGACCCCTCTACCATTTTCCGAAGTATTTTCTTGATGTTCTTGTTAGCTGCTTCGACTGCTCCATTTGCCTTAGGACGATATGGGGTGGAATTGCGGTGCGTGATCTTAAACTGCTGACATGTCTCTGCCATCAAATGACTGTTAAGATTGGCACCATTGTCTGTGATGATCACCTTCGGGATCCCAAACCGACAGATGATATTCGAATGTACAAAATCGACCACTGCCTTCTTGGTCACAGATTTGAAGGTTTTTGCTTCCACCCACTTAGTGAAATAATCAATAGCTACCATAATGAACCTGTGCCCATTTGACGCCGCTGGCTCGATCGGCCCAATGATATCCATTCCCCAAGCAACGAACGACCATGGTGCCGACATTGTATGCAATTAAGATGGTGGAGAATGAATCAAATCTCCATGTACCTGACATTGATGACACTTGCGCACGAAGCTGATGCAATCCCGTTCCATAGTAAGCCAATAATAACCCGCTCGGAGAATCTTCCTTGCCAATACATATCCACTCATATGAGGTCCGCAAACTCCCGCATGTACCTCAGCCATGATAACTGTAGCTTGTTTAGCATCCATGCATCTCAACAATCCAAGATCAGGAGTTCTCTTGTACAACACTCCTCCACTGAAGAAAAATCCGCTTGCCAAGCGTCGAATTGCTCTCTTTTGATCCCCCGTAGCCTGTGCTGGGTACACTCCCATCCGGAGGTATTCTTTGATATCATGGAACCACGACTCACCGTCAAGCTCTTGTTCCACCATATTACAATAGGCATGCTGATCTCGGACCTGAATCTATAACGGGTCCACATAAGCCTTGTCTGGATGATGCAGCATCGACACCAAAGTGGCCAAAGCGTCGACAACCTCATTGTGGATCCTTGGAATATGCCTGAAATCTATTGATTGAAACCGTTGACAAAGTTCATGCAAACACTGCCTGTACGGTATAAGCTTCAAATCTCGTGTCTCCCATTCACCCTGAATCTGGTGTACCAGAAGATCCGAGTCACCCATGACCAAGATTTCCTGGACACCCATGTCCATAGCCAGTCTCAAACCCAAGATACATGCCTCGTATTCAGCCATGTTATTGGTGCAATAGAAACGAAGTTGAGCAGTGACAGGGTAGTGTTGCCCCGTCTCAGAAATCAGTACTGCTCCTATCCCGACACCCTTGGCGTTGGCAGCTCCATAAAAGAACAGTTTCCACCCTGGCTTCTCGACTTGTTCTAATCCTTCAACATGCATTATTTCCTCGTCGGGGAAGTATGTTTTCAAAGGCTCATATTTATCATCAACTGGATTCTCGGCCAAATGATCAGCTAGCGCTTGTGCTTTCATTGCAGTCCAGGTCACATAGACAATGTCAAATTCCGTAAGCAAGATTTGCCATTTCGCCAACCTCCCTGTAGGCATGGGCTTCTGAAAAATGTACTTCAACGGGTCCAACCGAGAGATGAGATAGGTGGTATATGCTGACAAGTAATGTTTCAACTTCTGCGCTACCCAAGTTAAGGCACAGCACGTCCTCTCAAGTTGAGTGTACTTCACCTCATATGTTGTGAACTTCTTGCTGAGGTAGTAAATCGCCTGCTCTTTCCTTCCTGTGATGTCATGCTGCCCCAGTACACAACCAAAAGAATTATCCAAAACGGTCAGATAAAGGATCAAGGGTCTTCCCGGCTCCGGTGGGACCAACACGGGTGGACTAGCCAAATACTCCTTAATCTTGTCAAATGCTGCTTGACATTCATCCGTCCATCTGACCGCAGCATCTTTCTTTAGCAGCTTAAGGATGGGCTCGCAAGTCGTTGTAAGCTGGGCAATGAACCTGCTGATGTAATTCAACCTGCCAAGCAAACTCATCACCTCTTTCTTGTTCCTTGGCGGTGGTAACTCCTGAATGGCTTTGATCTTAGACGGGTCTAACTCAATACCGCGCCGACTTACCACGAACCCCAACAACTTCCCAGATGGAACTCCAAACACACACTTTGCTGGATTAAGCTTGAGGTTGTACCTGCGAAGTCTCTGGAAGAATTTCCTCAAGTCCTGGACATGGTCACATTGTTTCCTCGACTTTATGATTACGTCGTTTACATAGACCTCAATTTCCCGATGTATCATGTCATGGAACATGGTGGTCATCGCCCTCATATACGTTGCCCCTGCATTCTTCAACCCAAATGGCATGACCCTATAACAATACGTTCCCCAAGGCGTGATGAATGCCGTCTTTTCCGCATCCTCCTCATCCATCAAAATCTGGTGATAGCCCGCATAAAAATCCACGAAGGAACCAATCTCATGTTTGGCACAATTGTCGATCAATATGTGGATGTTTGGTAGTGGGAAGTTGTCCTTCAGACTTGCCTTATTGAGGTCCCGGTAATCTACGCACACTCTGGTCTTTCCATCCATCTTTGGCACAGGCACAACATTGGCTAACCAAGTGGGATACCGCGTGACCCGGATGACCTTTGCCTCAAACTGTTTGGTGACCTCTTCTTTGATTTTCACACTAATGTCTGTTTTGAATTTCCTTAGCTTCTGCTTGACAGGAGGGCATGCTGGGTCAGTGGGCAATTTGTGGACCACCAAATCAGTGCTTAAACCTGGCATGTCGTCATATGACCATGCAAAAACATCTTTATACTCAAAAAGTGCCTTAATTATCTCTTCCCTGAGCTGAGGTTCCAAATGAACACTTACTTTCGTTTCTCGCACAGTCTCCTGATCCCCTAAATTGATCGCCTCTGTGTCATTCAGATTAGGTTTGGGTTTTTCTTCAAAGTGGCTTAATTCTTTACTGATTTCCTCAAAAACTTCCTCATCATCATATTCTATTTCGTCATCACACTCAATTTCTTGTATTATTATGTCTGAGTTAGATTGGCCTTTAAGACTGGGCTGAAGACTCCTCATGCATGACACATCACTGAAACCAGCATAAAAGGGACTGTACAAGAAAGAAAAGAAAGGCAAAAATAAAACTATCAGGAATGAAAAAGAGGGGAATTGCATTTCATTAATATTTAAGATAACAAGGTTTAACTCATCCAAACGGACGGAACATAGCATCCGAATTACAACCTTGGAAATAATCCAGATTAAACT
>NW_017693305.1:0-4780 GCF_001879085.1 Nicotiana attenuata | reverse complement strand
ATCTGGTTTGTTAGATGTGCAGGTTCAACAGCTTCTACAGGTACTAAGGGAGTGCAAAACTGCCATTGGGTGGACCATGGCAGACATCAAGGGGATCAGCCCCGCCTACTGCATGCACAAGATTCTGCTGGAAGAGGGGCACAAACCTTCCAGGGAACATCAGAGACGGCTAAACCCGAATATGAAGGAAGTGGTGAAGAAGGAAGTGATAAAGTGGTTGGATGCGGAATCAGTTTCCCAATCTCTGACAGTAGCTGGGTTAGCCCAGTTTAATGTGTGCCTAAAAAGGGTGGCATGACGGTGGTGAAGAATGACAACAATGAACTTATCTCAACAAGAACCGTCACAGGCTGGAGAATCTGCATGGATTATAGAAAGTTGAATCTAGCCACCAGGAAAGACCACTTCCCACTTCCCTTCATTGATCAAATGCTGGATAGATTGGCAGGGAGGTCACACTTTTGCTTCTTGGATGGGTACTCAGGGTACAATCAGATCTCCATTGCCCCTGAGGATAGAGAAAAGACCTCCTTCACATGCCTGTACGGAATTTATGCCTTCAGGAGGATGCCCTTTGGCCTATGCAATGCACCCGCCACATTCCAACGGTGCATGTTGGCCATATTCACTAACATGGTAGAAGATATAATGGAGGTGTTCATGGATGACTTCTCAGTGGTGGGGAACTCATTTGAGGATTGCCTAGTGAATCTGACGCGTGTGCTGAAACGGTGCATCGAGACTAACTTGGTTCTGAACTGGGAAAAGTGCCATTTCATGGTACAAGAAGGAATAGTCTTGGGGCACCGGGTGTCAAGCAAGGGAATAGAGGTTGATAGAGCAAAGATTGATGTCATAGCAAAGTTGCCGCCGCCAACTTCAGTCAAAGCCATAAGAAGCTTTCTTGGACATGCCGGGTTCTACCGGAGGTTCATTAAGGACTTCTCCAAAATCGCCAACCCTCTCTGTAAGTTGTTAGAGAAAGATTACCCTTTTGTATTTTCTGATGATTGCAGGGTAGCTTTTGAGGAGTTGAAGCAAAGGCTGGTCACAGCACCCATAATCGTTGCCCCCAACTGGGAGCAACCGTTCGAATTAATGTGTGATGCTAGTGACTACGCGGTGGGGGCAGTGCTGGGCCAGCAGAAGGACAAATTGATGCACCCAATCTACTATGCTAGTAGGACGCTGAGCAGAGCCCAGTTGAACTATACAGTGACAGAAAAGGAGATGCTAGCTGTGGTATTTACTTTTGACAAGTTCCGGTCCTATCTGATAGGATCCAAGGTAATCCTATACACTGACCATGCAGCTCTTAGATACTTAATAGAAAAGGACTCTAAGCCACGCCTGATTCGTTGGGTGTTGCTATTGCAAGAGTTCGATCTTGAAATTCGTGACCGCAAGGGCACTGAAAATCAAGTCGTTGATCACCTATCACGACTTAAAGGAGCTGAAAATGTAGTAGAAATGGAGGAAATTCTGGAAACTTTTCCAGATGAGCAGCTGCTCGTTACCACTCATCAGGAAGCGCCTTGGTATGCAGACTATGCTAATTATCTGGCCAGTGGTATTATTCCTCACGACCTGTCATCGGTCCAGAGGAAGAGATTCTTTCGTGAAAGCCAATGGTATTACTGGGATGAGCCCTATTTGTTTAGAATATGCCTTGATAACATGATCCGGAGATGCGTCCCCGAGATCGAACAATCTTCTGTCTTGCAGGCTTGTCACGCTTCGGCGTATGGCGGTCACTTTGGAGGAATCAGGACGGCAGCTAAGGTGCTAGAGGCCGGATTTTTCTGGCCAACGGTGTTCAAGGATGCTCACTTATGGGTCAAGGGCTGTAATGAATGTCAACGCACCGGGAACATTTCCCGGCGTCACGAGATGCCCATGAACCCAGTTCAAGAGGTGGAAGTGTTTGATGTTTGGGGGATAGATTTCATGGGTCCCTTCGTCAGCTCCTATGGCAATAAATACATTCTTGTTGCTGTAGACTATGTGTCCAAGTGGGTGGAAGCTGCAGCATTACCCACCAATGATGCTAAGGTAGTAGTCGGGTTTCTAAAGAAGAACATATTCACCCGCTTTGGGACACCGCGTGCAATTATCAGCGACGGAGGCACTCATTTCTGCAACCGGGCCTTCGAGAAGTTGCTGGCTAAATATGACGTGCGCCACAAGGTGGCTACTCCGTACCACCCACAGACCAGTGGACAGGTTGAGGTGTCCAACAGAGAGATCAAGAGCGTATTGATAAAACTGTAAATGCTACAAGAACTGACTGGTCAAGGAAGCTAGATGATGCACTATGGGCCTATAGGACAGCTTTCAAGACACCATTTGGTATGTCACCATATAAGTTGGTGTTTGGGAAGGCCTGTCACTTACCTGTAGAACTTGAACATAAAGCGTGGTGGGCACTGAAACAGACTTGGAAGCTGCGGGCACGTCGAGAGTCACTGACTTACATGAGCTAGAGGAGTTTCGGTATCGTGCTTTTGAGAGCACAAGGCTATATAAAGAGAGAATGAAGAGGCTTCACGATCAGAACATCATTGAACGAAATTTCAAATCTGGGGACAGGGTATTGCTTTATAACTCAAGACTGCGGTTATTCCCGGGTAAGCTAAAGTCAAGGTGGTCCGGACCATTTCGCGTGGTTGAAGTGTTTCCATCCGGAGCTGTGGAAGTTGCTACTGAAGATGACTCTCGTACATTTAGAGTCAATGGTCAGTGGTTGAAACTGTATATGGGCATGAACGAGCCTAAGGAGATGACCGAGCTGCATTTGAATGAACCCCAGAGGTCGAGCGAACCTTAATTTCGCTCACATGAGTCGTGCCGCGACGTTAAATCAGGCACTACGTGGGAGGCAACCCATGACATTGTTGTAATTGTAACCTTTGTAACCTATTTATAAAAAAAAAAAACTGGGCGTTAGAATCAGAGAGGGGCCTCGACCGCGGTTCTACCGCGACCGTGAAACCGCGGTCAAAAGGCCTCGCGGAATCTCACTGCTCGCGGTTCTACCGCGACCGCGGCAGAACCGCGGCAGAGACAGACGCGGCCAGGTAAGTACTGTTTTTTTTTTGTTTTTTTTTTCTTTTTCTTTTTTTTACACCCTCACAACCCCCCCCCTTCCTATTTCCCCTCAATTATTTCCGCCCAACCCCCATCCCATTCTTTTTTCTCTCTCTCTTCAACAAAAATTCTCCTTCTTCTTCTTCTTCAAACCTCCATTACCAACCCCCTTCTTCCCCAAACCTCCATTAACACAGCTCCCTTCCTTCCCCTCTTCGACTCAAGTAAGTTATTCTTCTCTCTCTCTATTTCTTTCTCTTTTAAGTAGTGTAATTTGTTAAATTATTATTTTTGCTTAAACCCTAGTAGGAGTAGTGTAGTAGTTTGAATTTTTTTTTGCTTTCTTTTATGTTTTCAATTGTTGTAGTTGATGTTTATGAGGTTGTTTGGTGCCAAATTAATTGGGTCTCCATTATTACATAATTGTGAAATTGTTTTGGTGGTTTGGAGGCCTAAAACTAGATTTTTGTGGTGTAGTATGGATTGGGTCATGTGTTGGCCGAAAATTGTGGCATTATGTTGTATATTTTTGGGGTTTTAAGCCAACCTAGGTTTGGGATGTTGTAGTTGATGGTTGTTGATGTGTAGTTGATTGTTGGTGTGGTGGTACTTGTTGTATGGTGGTGTTGTATGTCATGTGTAACATTGAAAGGAATAAGTGTGGGGTGTATTATGCCGGAAGTGGTAAGAAAATTATGGGGCTATTGTGGGGATTGTTATGAATGTAGTAAGGGGAAATATTTGGTGTCATTGGGTGGTGAAGTCTGAGTAACCATCTTTATGGCACTAGCTAGAGCATATGTTGATGGTTTGTTTGATTATTTGCAGGTCCAATGGCTCCCAAAAGGCACAGGCGCTCTGGAGGCACATCCCAACGACCTGCGTATGATGAGTCCAGATTCCAATCGGAACTGGCAGAGGACGACTTCAACGCCAAGGCTACCCAAAAATTTATCCATGAAATCCCGATTGATCGGGCAGCCCTCCGAGCCAAAAAAGTGGAGATGTATGAAGAGATACGGAGGCAGGAAATGGAGTTCCTATTTGCTGACCCTGCACCAGTTAACAAGATGCTGGTTCGTGAATTTTATGCCAACTGCCCTTTGAATTTGGGTAGGGAGGTGATTGTTCGGGGTATGGTGGTCAGTGCTCAAATTCAAACAATTCGCCGGGTGTTGCGGCTGCCTCCGTTCACCAGTGACGTCGACTATTACCATGACAGGCCCGGGGTGACATGGGAGGTCATGACGGATGTACTTTGCACAGGGGGCGGCCCATTTGGATACGTGACCAAATAACCCTCAACTCTAACTCCTTCACTCACCTGGCCAAGTGTTGGTTGACTGTTATCTGTAGCAGGTTCCTGCCTTCTAGCAATACCACGGACGTGAACTTCAATAGGGCACTGTTGACTTGGTGCTTTGTGACAGGGAAGGATTTTGATGCGGCACGGGTAATTGGAGATGAAATGGTCTTACGGGGCCCGCTGCTGACAAAGGGATTCTATTTCCCTTCCTTGGTGACCACATTGTGCTTGATGAGAAACACCCCTACTAACCCTGCTGATGGCGATTTACCTCCCAGAGCAGCTTTCAAAGCTTCTAGCATCAGAGTGGGCAGGGGCACCCGTACCACAATTGAGATTGATGATGAGGAGGATGATCCGGTCCCTGTTGCACCGCCCAGGAGGTCT
>NW_017693304.1:0-4781 GCF_001879085.1 Nicotiana attenuata | reverse complement strand
TTTCATTTCTTTTCGGATTGCACCTGCTTCTTGCAAGGTTGCTTTGAATTAACCTGTTTTCATCAAGACAATTGGTTAGTTTGAAACGGTGGTTGGTTTTGTGGCCTTGATCCTATTGATTGCTTGGTCCCGGCCCCATTTCCGTTGAGAACTTTGCTGCTTATCGCCTTTGAGAGTGAATCTCTGTTCAAACCGACTGGGCTCAGCCTTCAGGACTCGCCTGTGTAGGCTCTGTCCTCTTCACTTTATTCTGCGTTTGCCTTTGATTTTCTTTTCTCTTCCAATATTTTCACTTTGGAAGCATCAATCACTATGGTCAGTCGAGATTGGCCTGACGCACTCGCTGAGGCTGAGTATTTCTTTGCCTTTGACCAGGCGGAGCCCTGTGAAACCGGTCCTGCCACCTTTTCTAGTTATGGAATCAGAGTTAAACCGAAAGGGATTCAAAGAGAAGTATGCAGAAGGGCAAATCATATGAGTTTAAAGAGAAGCATCCCTTTCGGGGGATAAAGAAGGACTTATCTGGGGTGTGTATGCTGGCTTCAGATGAACATGACATGCTTCTTGGACTGGATGCTCGACCTACACAAACTTGTCAACTTCCGGGGAACCCATTGATATACATTTCAAAAACCAGGGAACCTTCCCAGGACTCCTTTTAGTGGCGATATGTCTTCTTTTCGATCGACAGCGCCCTTTGCGGGTTTTCGCTAATCGACCTCTCTCATTTCTCTTCTCACCAATCGCCCGATAGTGCTCTTTGCGAGTTTTCACTAAGCGGACTCTCTCATTTTCAGTTTCTCTTCTCCCGTCGCCTTATGGTGCCCGAAGGTTTTCACCGATAAGACTCTCTCATTTTATTTCTCTCATTTTGGACTATACCAGCTTCCAACAATATTTCTTTTCAATCCCCGCGCCTTTGCCAATTGATCAGAAGGATTTGGACAAGATTTTGGGTAAAAGAATTCTGGATGGAGGTACAACTTTGGAACCATTTCGGCGGATTTACGGCCGAACCATTATATCATCTGCCCCAGTTTCATTTCTCGGGGAAATTGGGATTTTTGTTTTGGTGTGACTGAACCTCAGGGAGAGGCTGCCTACGTACCTTTTGAGGATCAAGTCAAACGTAGTTCAGGCAAATAATTTTTTTTTTCGTCATATCATATTTTCTTTTTCTTTTCTTTTCTTTTTTCTTTTTTTCTTTTTCTCTTTTTCCATCATATTTTCTTTTCCTTTTATTTTTTTTCTTTTTTTTTAATACTTCCAGGTTCCAAAGAGGGTAGCCAAAGAAGGGTAACCGGCTCAAATGGGTTTACGAAGGGTTGATAGTGTTTGGATAGCGAGAAGGAAAGCCTTCGTCATCTCAATTGCACAAAAACCAACACCGCAGAGAGCCTAGACATAGTACCTTTTACTGCATCTGCATTCACAACTGTTTCGGGATCATTTCCTTTGATATCTTCCAAACACAATGCTCCTTTCGGCCATATTTTCCGGATGATGTATGGACCCTTCCAATTAGGAGCGAATTTTCCTTTTGCTTCCTGGTGATGAGGGAGAATGCGTCTTAACACGAGTTGTCCCACTTCAAAATTCCTGGGAGGCACCTTCTTGTTGTAAGCGCGGGCCATTCTTTGTTGGTACAACTGCCCGGATGTGCCCTGAGTACAGCACACTCTTTAGTTGTAATGTATGGACCTTTCTAAACCGCGAACCAATTTTCCTTCAATTATTCCAATTCTTTGTTTTATTTCCTCAAGGTCACCTTCTTTGCATTTTGACTCTTGGTTCATGATTTCTAAATCTGACAGCGTTTTGGGGTCTAGGCATGAAGTCCGCAAGCATGTCATGTTATTTAAAGCTGCATTATTAGAACTAAAGAGAAGAAAATGAAGGAGAAAAATAGCAAAATCAGAAAGAAAAAATGAACGAAAAAGTTTTGATTTAATTTTTTTTTGAATTTTGAAGATAACAGGGTTCACATTCGGGAATTTAAAGACAAGAAAACTACAGGAAACATCCGAGTTACACCCTGGAATAACTCGGGATGCAGAAAAAGTAGCAGGACAGGTCTACCAGGACTCCCGCCTGATCGGGAATGGCGTAACCTTCCAATTTTGGAGTTTAGCATCTGGTCCCATGTAGAGCACCTCAGCGGTGCTAGTCCCTTCTCCCGGCCGGACCATGTGGGTTTCGCAGAGCATTTTCCTCATTGCCCCACGTATTTCCTCACTTTCTTCAGCCATGAAAATCTCATCATCTTCCTCTTTACCGTATTTAGGCTTGACAAAAGTTTCATACAAATGTACCATCTCATAATCAGCCATTTTCATTTTTTGGAAGAGCACTTCTGCTTCCTCAGCACTCACAGGCTTCTTAGGCGGGAAACGCCTTCTGGTAGCATTGTTTATCTCCTCTACATTTGAATATTTCTCAACAGGGGGGTTTTCTGGCAGCTCTCCCAAGATCTCTTTACCCTTGTACGTAACCATCATCTGATGATAATTCCATGGTACCGCAGCAGGGTTGGTCACAGGCTTCTGTGGTACGCGTCCAACAACCACTGGCTCACTCAGCCGAGGTGGTTTGATTGTCCCCCGTACCACATAGGCTTGCTTGGGTATGTACATTTGTGTTCCTTTCTTCAGATCAGCTTTCTTTTCTGGTTCTGTCTTGGTGATTTTGCTCTTCTTTTCCCCTTTCTCTTGCTTCGGGGCCACCTCGGGCTTTCTTTCCGTATCAGCGATAGCAATTATAGCTTTTAATGCTGGATCAAACTCTCTGTCTTCACAGATCATCCCAATCAACGGCCCGTTGTTGTGGGTTGGCAGTGGATTATTGGTCACATTTGGGGTATCCTCATCCCTCAGTATTATTTTCCCTTGCTCTATTAAGTTTTCCACCGCTTGTTTCAGGGTCCAACAGTCATTTGTATGATGGCCTTCTGCCCCTGAATGGTATGCACACCTGACACCAGCTCTGTAGGCAGGCGATGCCGGGTTTTGTCTATTCTGAGGGACCGGCTGCAGCAAATTCATTTGAACAAGCTTCGGGAACAAACTGGAGTATGGTTCACCGATTGGTGTAAAGTTTGGTCTTCTGGGTGGTTCTCGAGGACGGAAATTATTTTGTGGAGGATGGGGGTTATAGTAGTTTTGCTGAGGAGGCTGATTTCTTTGAAATGGAGCTTGGTTTCTATTGGCATGTGGCTGCGGCCGAGCAAAGGGTTGAGCATTCATGACCGCATACGGTTGAGGAGCATAAGCCATGTCATGGTGAGGGTAGTAATGTTGAGGGGTTCTCTCCGAAAACATGGGTCTAGGAGCCCGGTGTCTCCTTGCCCCTGAGGCTTCCATAACCGTTTCTTCTTTCTTATTACCTTTGGCCATTCCTCCAGACCCGCCTTGGATGGCTTGGGAGGTTGCCCTAATGGCCGACTGACTCAAGATTCTTCCTGTCTTCAGACCATTCTCCACCATTTCACCAATCTTAATCGCCTCTGCAAAAGGTTTGCCCATGGCCGACATCATGTTCTGAAAATAGTCCGCTTCCTGGGCCTGAAGAAATACAGTGACCATTTCTACCTCATCCATTGGAGGCTTCACTCTTGACGCCTGTTCGCGCCACTTAATTGCATATTCTCGAAAACTTTCTGAGGGTTTATTCTTCAGATTAGCCAAGGAGTTCCTGTCCGGCGCAATGTCTATATTGTACTGAAATTGCCTAACAAAGTCTCTGGCAAGGTCGTCCCAAATATGCCAACGTGACACGTCTTGGTCCATATACCACTCGGAGGCAATGCCGATTAAGCTTTCTCCAAAAAAACGCCATCAACAATTCCTCTTTGCCACCGGCTCCCCGTAACTGATTGCAATACTTCTTCAGGTGAGCAATGGGGTCACCGTGCCCGTCATACTTCTCAAATTTTGGTGTTTTGAAACCTGGTGGCAGATGTACATGAGGGAACATACATAGATCCGTGTATGAGACACTCTTTTGCCCGCTCAATCCTTGCATGTTTTTCAAGCTCTGCTCGAGGCTTCTCATTCTCTTTGCCATTTCATCCTGCTCTGGGTCTTTGGGGGTTTTGTCCTGCCCTGGTGTAGGCTCGTAGGGGGTGGCTGAGAGTAATTATATGTGGGATATTGAGGAGGATCTGACGGAAATACAGGGTTTTGGAATGTGAATGCTGAGGGATCAAAGGCAGGCCTTGGCAGCGAAGGTTGTGTTGTAGCAGGACATGGTGGAGCAGTGAAGATGTTAAGAGCTGCTCCCGCTGGGAACACCTGGGGGCGAACCTCAGATGGCATTCCAACGAAATGAGCGGTCATGGTAGGTTGCCCAAAAGGGGTAGGAGAGTGACTGATAGGGACCGTGGTAGCACCTCCAGCTCTAGGGAATAACTCTGGGAATCCAGGAATATTGCTTGGGGTTCCTTTCCATTGTTCCAAGCATCCCATATTTCCATCAGTCGCAGGCGCAAGATCCGATTTTCTTCAGCTGTAAAAGATTCAGAGGCCGGGACCCCCGAGATGGGGCTATCTTCAGAGATGGGGATTGCGGGCAAAGTCATTTCTGTAGACATTTCCACACTTCCTTTCGATCTGGTAAAGTATTGATGCGATGCCAGCTTACCACACCAACCATCGTTTCTAAAAGCTAGGCTGGAAATCAGCAACACACGGTTAGTTTGAGACAAGTAACAGATAGGTAATCGCACATTGGGGTGTGATGCACCTATACAGTTAAACGGTTGTCTACATGTTTGCACTGGTTGC
>NW_017693303.1:0-4781 GCF_001879085.1 Nicotiana attenuata | reverse complement strand
GCATTTCTGGGTCATGTTGTATCAGCAGAGGGTATTCAGGTGGACCTGAAGAAGATTGAGGCAGTCAAGAACTGGCCTCGACCAGCATCAGCTGCTGAGATTCGGAGTTTCTTGGGGTTAGCAGGTTATTACCACCGGTTCGTGGAGGGGTTTTCATCCATAGCAGCCCCGATGACCAGATTGACCCAGAAGGGTGCCCAGTTCAAATGGTCAGACGAGTGTGAGGCGAGCTTTCAGAAACTCAAGACAGCTCTGACTACAACACCGATATTGGTTTTGCCCACAGGCTCAGGGCCTTATACAGTCTATTGTGATGCTTCCCGTATTGGACTTGGTGCAGTATTGATGCAGGGTGGCAGAGTCACAGCCTATGCTTCGAGGCAGTTGAAGATCCACGAGAGGAATTATCCAGTTCATGATCTAGAGTTGGCAGGCATAGTTCATGCTTTGAAGATTTGGAGGCATTACCTATATGGTGTGACGTGTGAGGTGTACACCGATCACAAGAGTCTTCAGTACTTGTTCAAGCAAAAGGAGTTGAATCTGAGGCAAATGAGGTGGTTGGAGTTGCTGAAGGATTATGATGTTACTATCTTATACCACCCGGGTAAGGCCAATGTGGTGGCCGACGCATTGAGTAGGAAGTCCGCCAGTATGGGTAGTCTTGCTTATATTCCGGTCAGCCAGAGACCGCTTGCTTTGGATATTCAGGCCTTGGCCAATCGATTTGTGAGGTTGCAGATTTCTGAGCCTAGCAGAGTGTTAGCCTGCACGGTCGCTCGCTCTTCATTATTGGAGCGTATCCGTGATCGGCAGTTTGATGATCCCCATTTGTGTGTCCTGAGAGACACGGTGCAGCGTGGAGGTGCCACGAAGGTGACCTTAGATGATGATGGTGTTTTGAGATTGCAGTGGCGAGTTTGTGTGCCCAATGTCGATGGGATTCAAGAGTTGATTTTAGCGGAGGCCCATAGTTCCCGGTATTCTATTAACCCAGGCGCCGCGAGATGTATCAGGACTTGCGGCAGCATTATTGGTGGCGTAGGATAAAGAAAGATATTGTTGCATATGTGGCTCGATGTTTGAACTGTCAGCAGGTTAAGTATGAGCATCAGAGGCCTGGTAGTTTGTTTCTTAGGATTGAGCTTCCCAAGTGGAAGTGGGAGAGGATTACCATGGATTTCGTTACTGGACTTCCGTTGAGCCGGAAGAAGTTTGATGCTATTTGGGTCATTGTTGATTGGCTGACCAAGTCAGCGCATTTTATTCCTGTTGCAGCCACTTATTTATCGGAGAGGTTAGCTGAGATCTACATCCGAGAGATTATTCGCCTTCATGGGGTGCCGGTATCTATTATTTCGGATCGGGGTACGCAGTTTACCTCGCGCTTCTGGAGAGCAGTTCAGCAGGAGTTGGGCACCCAGGTTCAGTTGAGCACAGCGTTCCATCCTCAGACGGACGGCCAGTCCGAGCGGACTATTCAGATATTGGAGGATATGCTCTGATCTTGTGTTATAGAATTTGGAGGGTCGTGGGATCAGTTCTTGCCTTTAGCGGAGTTTGCCTACAACAACAACTACCAGTCCAGCATTCAGATGGCTCCTTATGAGGCGTTGTATGGTAGGCGATGTCGGTCTCCGGTTGGGTGGTTTGAGCCGGGAGAGGCTCGGTTATTGGGTACAGATTTAGTCCAGGAGGCCTTGGATAAGGTCATGATCATTCAGGACAGGCTTCGTTCGGCTCAGTCGCGGCAAAAGAGTTATGCGGATCGTAAGGTTCGAGATGTAGCTTTCATGGTTGGTGAGCGGGTCTTGCTCCGAGTGTCGCCTATGAAAGGCATGATGAGATTTGGGAAGAAGGGCAAGCTTAGCCCTAGGTTCATTGGCTCGTTTGAGATTCTCGATCGTGTGGGAGAGGTGGCTTACAGACTTGCCTTGCCGCCCAGCTTGTCAGCCGTGCATCAGTGTTTCATGTGTCCATGCTTCGGAGGTATCACGGCGATCCAGCCCACGTGTTAGATTTCAGAACTGTCCAGTTGGACAAGGATCTGTCTTACGAGGAGGAGCCGGTAGCTATTCTAGACCGGCAGGTTCGTCAGTTGAGGTCCAAGAGTTTTCCTTCTGTTCGTGTTTAGTGGAGAGGTCAGCCTCCTGAGGCATCGACCTGGGAGTCCGTGTCTGATATGCGGGACCATTATTCCCATCTTTTTCCCGACTCAGGTACTTCTTTCTCTTGTCCGTTCGAGGACGAACGGTTGTTTTAGAGGTGGAGAATGTGACGACCCAAAGGGTAATCACCTGTATTCCTACTCACTCTGTATTTCTGAGGCCGTGAAAACCTCACTTGGGGGTTGCCTCGAATTCGTGTGTGCAGTCCGGGCGCGTAGCCGGAACGTTTAATATGAATTTGTGAGAAAGATAATAAAATTTTGATGTTTTAATTGATTAAGTTTGACTCGGTCAACATTTTGGGCAAATGGACCCGGACTCGTGATTCGACAGTCCCGGGGTGTCCGTAGGAAAATATGAGACTTGGGGGTGTGCCCGGAATCAAATTCCGAGGTCCCGAGTCCGAGGAATGAATTTTTACGTGAAATTGTTTTTTGAAAATAATTAAAGAATTGGAAAGTGTTATTTGTTTAGAGGACTGTGTTGTTGGGCTCGTATTTTGGTTCCGACGTCCGGCACAAGTCTTAAATATGAGTTAAGGAATTGCTGTGAATGGTTAGATTTGGACGTCATTTGACGTGTTTTGAGCTAGAAGGAGTAAAATTTGATGTTTCATGGAAATTGGAAGGAAATCATGGGTCTTGAGGCCTAATTCGATGTTGTTTTGGCGATTTGATCGCACGGATGAGTCCGTAGGATGTTTTTGGAGTTATGTGCATGTTTGGTTTGGAGCCCCGAGGGCTCGGGTGAGTTTTGAGTGGGTCCCGGGAGGGTCTTAGACTTAAAAGTATCAGAAATTTGCAGGTCCAGGTGTTGCAGGCCCCCAGCGCAGCCGCCGTCATTTCCGCGCGGTCCGCGCTGGAAGCCGCGCGGCCGCGGTGCATTTCTGCGCGGTCTGCGTGGCTAGGTTCAGAGGGCCAGTGAATTCCAGTTCAACCAGCGCGGCCGCGTGCCATATCAGCGCGGTCCGCGCTGGAAGATTCAAAGAGGGGCCTTGAGATTTCATTCAACTAGCGCGGTCGCGCACCAAATCAGTGCGGTCCGCGCTGGGTAAGTCCAGAGAGTGGGTTCCCCACCCTTCCTCGGCGCGGCCCCGGGGCATTTTTGTGCGGTCCGCGCCGTGTCTCCAGTACAGTATATAAAGTCGGGGTTTTCAGTCATTTTTCACTTTTTCAAAACCCAAAACATAAGAGGCGATTTTCCAAATGATTCTACTTCTTCAAAACGATTGGTAAGTGATTTCTAACTAATTTTCTATACTCCTTAACATCCTTAAACATAATTTCAACTTCAAACCAAGGATTTTAATGGGGGAATTTGGGAATTTAGGGTAGAACTAGGGTTCCTAAATTTGGGGGTTTTGGACCTCAATTTTAGGTCCGATTCAAAAATAACTTACATAATTGAGTTCATGGGGGAATGGGTAATCGGGTTTTGGTTCGAACCTCGGGTTTTGACCACGTGGGACCGGGGGGGGGGGGGGGGGCATTTTGGGAATTTTTGAACAAACTTTGGGAAATTTCATTTTCATGCATTCAAATTGATTCAAGTAGCATTTGATTATACATTCAAGTAATTTTCGATTAGATTCGAGCGGTTTGGTGGTGGATTCGAGGGGTAAAGCTATACTAGAGGATTGAGTTAAGTTTGGAGCATTCGAGGTAAGTGTTTGATCTAACATTGGCTTGAGGGAATAGGATTAGAGTGTCGTTTGCTAATTGCTAAATGTGGAGTACGGTGTATAGGCATGGTGACGAGTATCTATACACCAGTGTCTAGCATGACCGTGGGTCCTTGTTTGTACTTGTTCTAATTATGACTCTTCCATGTTAATTGATGAATTCTATGCAATGTGAAGAGTATGAGGATTAATTATGAATTGTAAATTCTTTGAAGTGTTGGCTCGAACGACAGAAAGACTATTGAGTACGAAACGAAAGGGATAGAAAGAGATATGATTGATCCCTTGCCGGGATGGTTAGAGTATATTGATTATCTCCCTTGCCGGGATATGAAAGTTATTGTTGTTGCTCCCTTGCGGGGATTTAGCTATTTAATTGTGCATTTCCCTTGCAGGGACACTTCTTATTATTTGTTATCCCCTCGCCCTGTTTGGTTGTGACTGTTGTTTGGGTGAGGAAGAGTAATATTGCACGAAGGGTCATTCCGTGCCATGTTTGATTATACTTGCACGAAGGGTCATTCTGTGCCATGTTTTGATGATATTTGCACGAAGGGTCATTCCGTGCCATGTTTTGATGATATTTGCACGAAGGGAAATTCCGTTCCATCATGTGAGAGTTATGTGAGGAAAAGCACGAAGGGTGATGCCGTGCACTTTATTTGATTGCTCTTGGTGAGAATGAGAGTAAAAGTACGAAGGTTAGTGCCGTGCAAATGATTAAATTTTCCTGCTTTCATTACTTATTGTTATTGTATGGTTACTTGCTTAAATTGCTGACTTTACATTCGGGTTGTACTTCCCCCATAGCATGCTCCCCTCCCTCTTAACTGTTTAATTTCTTTGTTCTTTCCTATTATTGCACATATATATTGAGCTGCACAGGTTGGTTTGGTAGTCCTGTCTAGCCTCGTCACTACTTTGCCGGGGTT